>NW_026864607.1:0-80228 GCF_026571515.1 Ruditapes philippinarum
AAAAACCCAAAATATTTTTCCAGGAAGTTGTGACTGTTATGAAATATATTTAACTAACAAAACTCAGATTTTTTAACAAATCAAAGTCATTAAAATTAAATAATTACACTGGAATTAAAATATCATTTTAAACAGTTCTCGCTTAACATAATTTTTGTTGATGTTTTGAAATTTACCAAGTTATGTTAAAATTTGAAATAATAAATTTAAATAAATACATTTACTCATTCATCTTTGAGTTTGTTTTTTTTCTCTGATTTAAAGTTCCATGAATGGTTCAGTTTATATTTTTGAATCATTTAGCCATGGGCAAGCATCATGGCTTTGATTTGGCATAAATAGTATTTTATTTTCCCCTGAAAAAAAAAATTCGAGTCCTGAAGATCTTTATGATGAAATCTTAACTGATAACCCAGGTTTAAATGAATAAATATAAAATTACTAGCTGCAACAAATAGAAAAACCAAATTTATAAGGTTTATAAATCCAGTCTAAAAATAATATTTCTATGCATATTCATCATTCCTGGACCTCCATCTATTTGATGAACTTCTTAAACTGGTAACTTTCCATCTTATTCTATTTAATTTATAAAAATAAAAGATATATTTTTGTTGTTAAATATACATAATGACTAAGATAGACAGATAAGAACAAACAAATTAGTAGACATGAGTTACATCCCTTGAAAAGAAAAAAACCTGAAACCCCAAAGAAATTGCCTTGAAATTTTGCCTTTTGAGGATCCCAGTCAAACAGCACATTTTTCTTAGCCTGTGATATTTAGTGCAACATGTGATATATAGCTTATAAGAAGTATACTCTGTTATTCAAGAAATGAATTGTGGAAAAATTTCAATATAGTAGAGATTTCACAGTATATTAAGCTGTTTAATAATTAGGGGAGAAGATAAGTAATTAAGAAACCTTATATATCAGTTGGTAGAGCTGTGGAATGGTATTCAATGCATGACAGGTTTGAGCTCCAGTCAGGTTGCACTTTTTCTCCCTCTTACCTTCAGGGTCCAATATGAAGCTTATGGTGGTCAATTCACTTAGTCACTTAATTGTTCCAATGAAAAAAGACAAATTTTATATAATGGGGGTTATATGTCAATGTAAAGATGAGAGAAAATGTTTAAGCTGTAGACCTGCAGTATGGTATTCCAAGGGTTCTGGGTTTTTTTGTAGTGCTGAGGTATGGTACATGTATTCTGAGGGTCTCTGAATTGAGTCTTTAAGTAAGGCTGCATTTTTTTTCTGACCCTAGTTGTGATATTAATTTAAGTCAATATTGTATTAATTTAATTATTGTCTAGATTTTTACTTTATTTTTGATAAGACATTGTAACAGTACAACTTCTTAATTTGACCTTTTTTGTATGAGGGGGTGAAGCCCTTAATTAATTCCTCACCAGTGAGCTTTAAGCTGTGGTCTCCCTTACTCCCAGCAGAGCCCAGGACCACCGCAATAAGTTATTGGGATGATACGGAAAATCCGGGGTGCAATTATTGTTGCGGTTACACTAACCTCGGAAGCACTCCAGGGTCAAGTTCGCACTTGCTCATTTAAGGTCAACATTGTCTAATGACAATATGAAAATTCCAGTAAAATGAGCTTTTTTGATACATTCCTGCATTTTGGGCAAACATAGCATTCGCACAAAAGTTATACCATTAGATGTGGAATATACTTTGGAATAAAATGGTATATATTTCGTGTTATTTGGAGAGTATATAAGACTGTACGTGTGATTATCACGGCACTTCTCCCAACTGTGTGATTATAACAAAGCGTAGTAAGACAAATAGTAGAATTCTAAAAAAAAATACCATTAAACGCAGAGCTAGTTTTAGAAGAAAATAATCATCATTTATCATTCGGATAAAACCGATTAATTATAGAGACATGTGTGTAATTATCATGGCACTACCCATAACCGTGCCCTTATTATGCGGCCGCATTATAATTACACGCTGGTCACAGAACCACTTTATAAATTGTTAAAACTATTGAACACAGTCAACGTTGCTTGAATAGTCAGTAGAACCCTGTGACCATAAATATCTATTAATAACCTTCTCATTTATTTCCTTTCCCTTTTACGTATGTATTTATTTATGTTCCAAGCACTAAATATATTGGGACCAGCTACGTGGTCGAGGGGTTAGAGTCGATGACTTCTAATTCAGGTACCTCTCTGGCGTGGGTTCGATCTCCAAAGAGATGCTTTGGTAGTTTAGCGCGGAGGAAGGTAGTCTAGTACTGGTGTAACTCTCCAGGAACAATGGTTAGGAAATTACCCGCCTATATGACTGAAATACTGTTGGAAAAAGGCGTAAAATTAAAAACAAACAAACTAAATATATTTATATATATCTTTATATATGTATACAGTCTAAATAAAAAATACACTCATTAGCAGTTATTTAATGAAATAGTTTTATAAAGGGGTTGTAACTTTGTCAATAATCAATTATATTCAGTTTTAACCTCTGAAATTAAACAATTTTGGCTCATTTGTACATATATTTTTACTGTTGCCAATTTATCATCCTAATCACAACAGTTACTGTGTTTTGTCTTATACTTAACCGGTTGGATGCAATTTGTGTATACAATGTTCTTAAATGGAATTCACGGATTATTGAAAAAAAAACTAAAAACCAAAAGAAATGTAAAAATTGCCTTTTCCAGTATCTACACCCACAGAGCGCTACGCTATTATGCTAATAAGAGATTTATCAGGTGGTAAAAGATTTAGGTGATAAATAATGTGCTTGATTACAAGAATTATCAATACCCCTATTTGTCAATAAACTGATATAAGGAATGGCTTAAACACTCCAAACAGTATGTTTCGTGTAATAGTGCATAATGTTAACTTTCAACCTAGCGATTTTAAGAGAATTGACATCTCCATGCATCACTACGTATTATGCATATTACCAACCGGATATGACACTGATCAATTCAATCTAGGTAAAAAAAATTGTTATCATTAAATAATACTTTTCGACATGAACAAGAATAATTTATGTAAGATTTTTTTTTAAATTATGTATAGACGCTTTTTTTCCAATTCCCTGCAATTACTTTTTTCAAGATGGTGTGTTGGATAACAAACATATATATAATGAAGAAGGACAATTATTTGACACAATTCATTTTTGTAAACAATATTATTAATTCTAGTATGTTTGGTTAAATTATAAAACCATGCTGCGATTATCACGGTGGCTTATCACGGCTTTACTGTCACAGGCGGTTTATACATTTTTTTCAGAGATCAAGTTTGTTTAACATCAAGACATTATAAAAGTTTGCATAAACCTTCAGCTGAAGACACAATCATGTAGACACAAAATTGAATTCAGAGAAAATAGTTTTATACTTTACATAATTCAAAAATGTTTCAATTGATTAAATTCGATATAATTCCGTACCCATGACCGTTGTTACTTTGGCGTGATATAATCGAACATGTGCACTATTCTAATTTCTAATACAAATTATACATTTCGGCAATATAAGTATCTCTCTCTGATTGCAATTTTATTGATAATCATTATTTAATTTAATAACTTACGTTCAAATGCTTCGATTTGTTAAGATAATGATTTTCTAATTTAAAAAAATGACACATCAATGATTAAAAGTGTGCACAGTCATCAAAAATCATAAAAATATTTCTAGTACTGTGTTTCAGTGCTGCAAAATACATGTAACACACATTGCCAATGAAAATGACATGCAGTATTGTCTATCAATGTTTTCTATGTACTGTTGAAAAAAAATTCAAAATCAAAGCACTTGAAATAAGTACTTTAATTGACACTAATAAACTTGAAAGGTACTTAAAAATTGAACTTCTACTAAAATTTTTGAAATCAGTTTTGCATGCAACAATAAGGAATACTGAGCATTACCTCTTTAACAGAGCTTTTTCACTGACAGCCAGGGAATTGTAGATTTCAGTGTTTGTATCTAATTCATTTCCTCTTATTCGCTTCTTAAAGTCACTCACTGTCAGCTCAGAGACCTCATTTACTCTTCTTTTGTTAAAGAGTGCTATGCGAGCGATCAGTACATGTGTCATATAAACATACTCAGCATAGCAAGGTGTGTTCTTTTCTATTTGAATTCTTATTTTTTCAACAAGAAAATTTTTAGTGTAACTAAATTTTCCGTTGAAGGCAGATCATTTCTTTTGTTCATCGCCTTCAGACGCTTACTTCTGTTGGCGACTGACGAAACCTTCCCTTTCCACTCTGCATCAAACATTTCTGTGAACTCCTTCGCATCCTGTTTTCGTCCATAGTCTTTTCTGCGAAGGCACATACTTGATTTCAGCAGGCTAACCTGTTTAATGTAATGTCCTAAGCTTATTCCCAGCTGTGATGAACCAGTATCTTGGTAAAATTCCTTCACAGTTTTTGCCACTAAATCAAATTTTTGAGGACATATGAAATGGCTTAAAGGATAGCTGAACAGTTCCTCTTCATTTAATCTTACCAGGAGTCTAGCTAAAGCTCTCATCTTTGTTCTGACATTATCTAGGTCTTTAAGTCTTTGCTCTTCTGTTGGTCCCAATCTTCCCAGAAGATAAAACCCAAACTGCCTAATTAACTCATCTTCCTGACAAATTTTCTTTAGACCAGGATTTTCTTTTGTCTCTTTCATTTTATCAACAACTTCCTCTAACATTTCAATGTCTTCATCCTGTTGTTGAAGAAATGGGGCTATTTCACATCTAGCTTCTCTAATTAAGTTTCCCTCAGTGTCATTTTCAGTCCCGTTTGGTTTTGAACAACAAGTTTTAACATGACTCCACAGAAGTTTATGATGGTAGAAACCTCTGGAATAACGGCAGTGTACATAGTCATAAGCCTTGGATTGGCCAGAAGGTCTTCTGTAGGCAATCAAATTTCCCTCTCCTTTCTGAAGAACCTGTTAAAATACACAAAAAGAGAGCCATGAGGGCAATGATTATTGCTCATATGAGTAACACTGCAATTTGTGACCATAATTTTCTTCTCAAGATGACCAAAATATGAGCTAGGTCTAAACATTATCAAATTAAAATTTTCTGACAATTTTTCAGGACATTTGGGCTAAGAATGTAACCTCTATAGAGAGGAAACAAAGATTTTCCATATTTAAGCGCTGTGACCTAGTTTTTGAACCAAGATGACCTATATTCTTATTTGTGCTAGAAATCATTAATCAACCTTTCTGATATATTTCCATGATAATTGGACTAAAAATGTACGAGGAATCTTTAATAAACGAGTGCTGTGACCTAGTTATTGACCCTAGATGACAAAATTTGAAACCAATTTTGAATGCAATAATGGATTTGTTTTTGACCAGAGATGACCTTTATTCAAACTTAAGCTATAAATCATTGAATCAACCTTTCTGACAATTTTTTAGGATATTTGAATAAAATTCACTAGACTTTCTAAGCCTCAAGATCCCAATGTGTTGTCCTATAAGTCTATGTAAAACAAATGAGCCCCTGGATGGGCTAACCTTGGCACCAGGGACACAATTTATACAACTTAAGTAGATAGACCCACCAGGCAATGCTTAATACCAAATATCTAAGCTCTGGGTCCTAAAGTTTATGACAAGACTTTTGAAATTTTCTAATACATAAGTGAAGTGAAAGGAAGTGACCCCTAGGGCGGGATTATCTTTGACTCCTTTGGAAAGATCTTACATAACATTATCAGAGTCCATTTTGTTGTTCTACATATAAAACACTAGGCCATAGGCCTCCACATTTAAAGAAGAATATTCAAATGTGTTTACATTAGTCTATGTGATATGGTTCATTCAGACAAGTCATAAAACAAGAGGGCCATGATGGCCCTGAAATCGCTCACCTGTATATAGGCCCTTGGGGCGGGGCTAATTTTAACCCAGGGGCTTTTATTTGAACAAACTTGGTAGACACCCATTAGAGGATGTTTCATGATAAATATCTAAGCTCTAGCTCTAAGAAAATTTTTAAGTTTTTACGAAACACATATAGGGAAAAACAATGACCCACCCCCTCTGTGCGGGCCAATTTTGTCCCCAGGGCTTTTATTTGAACAAACATGGTAAACACTCACTAGAAGATAATTCATGCTTAATATCTAAACTCTATCTCTTTGGGCTTTTTAACAGAACATTTTTTCAGTTTTTACTATATACATAAAATCTAAATACTAAATCCGTGCAGATTTGCATTAAAATATGCATCACAGGACTTTCACAATCCTTTGTGATATCAGTTTTTTCGCTGTATCCAAATTTGTTATAAGCATGTCAAAAGACATATAAATAAAGAAGGGTAAAAGGTAAGGAAACATATTTTAGTTTGTTATAACCATTTTTTTCGTTATAAGCATGTTCGTTATAAGTGAGCTCCAATGTTTGGTTTGTTTGTTTCATTTTACGCCTTTTCCCAACAGTATTTCAGTCATATAGGCGGGTAGTTTCCTAACCATCGTTCCTGGAGAGTTACACCAGTACTAGACTACATTCCTCCGCGCTAAACTACCAAAGCATCTCCTGGTGGAGCTCCAATGAAAAACAAGCAATTATCATAGTATTGCAAGCAATCGATAAGTCCCCTACCGGTTAGAACCCCAGCAACATTCTGATGGGCCATTGGCCATTTAATTATACCATTGAATGAATGAATGAATGAATGAATGGCATGAATGAACTTAAATCTTTTGAGTTCTAACTTTATCTATATCACTGTAATGTGTTAAGTTTCCCTGCCTAGTAAGGAAATTATGTTTATACAACCTTGTCATATTATTACGATCTGGGATTTTAAAGTAAATCCTATAAGGAATGAAGAAGTTGGAGTAAAAAATACTATAAGTCCCCTACCGGTTAGAACCCCAGCAACATTCTGATGGGCCATTGGCCATTTAATTATACCATTGAATGAATGAATGAATGAATGGCATGAATGAACTTAAATCTTTTGAGTTCTAACTTTATCTATATCACTGTAATGTGTTAAGTTTCCCAGCCTAGTAAGGAAATTATGTTTTTACAACCTTGTCATATTATTACGATCTGGGATTTTAAAGTAAATCCTATAAGGAATGAAGAAGTTGGAGTAAAAAATACTAATTTCTCGAAAAAAATCTAAGTTCAAGGGGGACATAATTCTGGAAATAGACTTATTAGAGTATTTAACCTTTTCAAAAATGTTGAGTGATAATAAGAAATATCATAAATTATGTGGCAGGTCTGTGACTCTCACTCTTGACTCCTGGATTGTGAGCTTATATGGACTGGTGAATTTCATACCCATGGTGTTTTAGTATGTATGTCCATGACAATAGAACAAAACAAAGCTAATGAGGCCCAATGCCATATAAATAATCAATTGTATATGTTTAAGGGTATATTAATTAACTTATATTAATACTTTAAATCCAGGTAGAATTGTATTCCCAAACACAGATGCAAGTGTGCTACTTACTCTGGAAACTCTTGCTGGAGATGTTTAACAACACTATCATTGGTCACCTTGAGGCATATACTCTTCACTCTCACCCATCTCAACATCTGGACATAAACAAAGATAATAATTTATATTTTAACTGGAAGAACAACTATCACGTGTGGTGAATAATACAAATAATAATATAAATCTAAAATCCATGTGCATGCCATTAAAAAAGGTGTGTTTTGAAACTTGCAAATATTTTTAAAGTACATCAAGAAATGACAATGGTATGAACTGGACCTGTGAAATAAACATTTTTTTTTACTGTTGACCACTTCAGTGTAACCCTGACCTTGGAGCTCTGACTTCTGTCTTTAATTCAATTTGACACACTGTCTGATGATAATATAACAATTTTTGCAGCTATTTAAAATATCCATTAAGGAAAGACCAACTTATGGACTGCAGAATGAAATAGAAGAATATACTAAATTTTTGCTGCCTGCCTCTTAGGTGTGACTTTTTAACTTGACAAACAGAGACACAACATATAGAGTAATGAAGGACACTTTAAAGTACTTGAGAAAATTAAACTGAAGTCATTGTCTTACCAAGTCCAGAATCCGTATTGTCCTGTCTGATGTGCAAGCTGGTGGCATTGGACAGGAAGGGCTTGTCTTCTATCTGCATCAATTCAGCAGAAGAATCTATTGGCTGGTTGAGTGGGTTCATGTTCAAGTTCTGTAATTCAAAGTTCCTGTAAAACACCACAAACCAATAACTTTTTTACCTTTTAAATATATAACTTAAGTTGGAAAGATCAATTTTATTCTTCAACAGCCCATCACCAATCAAGGAATTTCACTACTGAAGTTGGCATTGGAAATGTCTTTCATTAAAATGGATTCCTAGAGGATTTGCTTCTTCAAAACAACCTTTATTACCAATGATGAGATCTGTACTAATGTAGATGAAAGCACTCTCTAGCTTTAGGCCTTATAATGATCAGTATTCAGCAAATTAGACATTAAGCTTAAGACAATATCTGTCAATGTATAGTCTGTATAATGCTGTTCTTTTATCATCAGACAGGCTTGTACCTCAGAATTGAGGAGTAAGAGACAAATCACATTACATGTCACAGATGCCTTTTTCCCAAAGCTGTCCAAGACAGACATTCACCATGTTAAAGGATTTCTTTACTTAAATATGAAAGGCAAGACACTCATCTAGTAACTTACTTATTTTTCATGATCTGTGTAAATCAGGTTATCCTCTGGACAAACTTAACAAGATGCATACATACAGTTATGATACAAACATACTTATAATTACCATTTCCTCTGCATTCAGTGGCAAATAAAAATACAAATCCTAGTTTGAATCTTAGCCCTGGTTTTAGATTTTTTACAATTGTCAGAGTGTGTAAATAAAGCCAAAAATTTAATGAGTCTACAGTTCTAGTACTGGACACTCACATCTAGGTTTTCTCGCTTTTCAGGAGCAAGGCTTGACATCATCCCTGACTTTTGATTGACTAGCCTGTTGGACAGGTGCTTCAGCTCACATGACAAATGCTGTAGGTCATTCAAAAACTTGTTGGTGCCTTGAGAACAATCTGGAATTAGAATTAGTCAAATGACTGTGATCTGCAATGTCATAAAAGCAGTTGATATCTTAATATTTATATTAGTCAGTCGTGATAAAACAAACAATGCTTAAGGACTATGTCTGACTTATGTACAGTTTGATAACTTATAAGGACCAACATTGTTCTCTGAAATACTGAAAGTCAGCAATGACCTAATAATGACAAAATGCTGACTCTGATCAAACAGTGAAGCTACAAAAACTGAAACATATTGATTTCATTGTCAACAATGTTAGTTTTTGTGTGCGATCATATCAATTTGCAGATATTTCTGACTGATTAAGTTTAATGAATGCCTAGCACTAACCTTTCACACAAAAATCCTGCAGATCATTGGTTTGTTTGATCAGCCCCTCTGCAGCAGCCTGTATAGACTTCAGACTGGAAGGTTGCACTGCCATCCTACAATGAGCAGTCATGATATGTAGTAACATATATTAATAAATATTCACAAATATGAATATAAAAAAACAAAACAGAAACAAATTTACTTTTGCAATGAAAGCAAATAAGAAAACAATGTCAAACAGAGCTACTTAACTTTTAAATAGCATTCAAATGTGATATTATTACTTCATTATATTAAAACAAGAGCGATCAGTGATCACATGTGTCGCCTCATGATGGCCAATTTTATGTTGGGACAAGTTTTGTGACAGACGGACAGTGCACAACTAGACTTGGTACTGATCATTTAGGTAAAGTTTGGATAAAATTGCACCAGAAGTTTATGAGGAATAGTCCGGACAAGCTTTTGTGTATCTGGCAACACACAGAACAAGAGGGCCATGATGGCCCTGAGGTCGCTCACCTGTATATAAGCCCCCCACCCCCGGGCCAATTTTTACCCAAGGGCTTTTATTTGTTTATTTGAACAGACTTGGTAGACACCCACAAGAAGATGTTTCATGCTAAACATCTAAGTTCTAGCTCATTGGGTTTTTTTTAAAAGAAGATTTTTAAAGTTTTTACTATACACATATAGTTAAAAACAATGACACCCCTGGGGCAGGGCCAGTTTTGACCCCCGGGCTTTTATTTGAACAAACTTTGTAGATATTTACTTAAAGATGTTTTATGCTTAATATCTAAACTCTAGCTATTTGGGTTTTTTTCAAAGAAGATTTTTAAGTTTTTGCTATACACATATAAAAAAAACTAACATTGATTTATCATAATAATTTACATGTGTTATATAATATATGGCTCGTGAATGCAGAGGGGTCAGATTTCAAGAATATTTAGTGTTAAGGTGTGGGCGTGGCCCTTTCCTCCTGTGGTGATAGTAGTGATGTCATCCTGGGGGTCTGCATGCGCTGTGGGGAGGTATCTGACTCCCTCGGTACTGGACCTTGGTGTAGCAGTACTCATGCTATCCAGGTTCGTTAGGTTCAATATTCTTTTAGTCTGATGTCGCTGTATTCATTCTTTTATCAATCGTTCATATATTTTCTGTTGTAAAGTATGACAACAAAACAATGAAAATCATCAATATGCATTTAAAGTAGCTTTTAATATTTATTTATGAGTTTATGTTAAAAGGCACATTATTTCTTACACATTTATATATTGAAGACAATTTTAATGTATGACAATAATATTGTAAAGTGAGTTTTAAGGATCTTTAAGTTATATTGTATTAATATGTAAAAATAATTCCATAATTTATACTTTTAATTAGTTAATGCAAATATTTTTAAATGTTCATAATCCTGTTCATTTATATTGTTTTAGACATATATGATTGATGTAAAGCGCCTTTGAACATTTTAATGAAAAGGGCGCTATATAAATGTGGTATCTATTATTATATTATTATAAGGAAAGTCAATGACCCCCCCCCCCCCGGTTGGGGCCAGTTTTGACCCCAGGGCTTTTATTTGAACATACTTGGTAGACACCCATTACAACATGTTTCATGCTAAATATCTTAGCTCTAGCTCTTTGAGTTCGTTAAAAGAAGATTTTTAAAGTTTTTACTATATGCATATAGGGAAAATCAATGACCCCCTGGGGCGGGGCCAATTTTAACCCAGGGCTTTTATTTGAACAAACTTGGTAGACACTCATTAGAAAATGTTTCATGCTAAATATCTTAGCTCTAGCTCTTTAGGTTCTTGTTAAGTTTTTACTATATGCATATAGGGAAAATCTATGACCCCCTGGGGCGGAGTCAATTTTGACCCCAGGGCTTTTATTTGAACAAACTTGGTAGACATTCACAAGAAGATGTTTCATGCCAAATATCTAAGCTCTAGCTCTTATGGTTCTTTAAAAGAGAATTTTTTAAGTTTTTACTATATGCATATAGGGAAAATCAATGACCCCCTGGGGCGGAACCAATTTTGAACCCAGGGCTTTTATTTGAACAAACTTGGTAGAAAATCACTAGAAGATGTTTCATGCCAAATATCTTAGCTCTAGCTCTTACGTTTCTTTAAAAGAAAATTGTTTAAGTTTTTACTATATGCATATAGGGAAAATCAATCCCCGGGGCGGAGCCAATAAAGACCCCAGGGCTTTTATTTGAACAAACTTGGAAGAAACTCACTAGAAGATGTTTCATGCCAAATATCTTAGCTCTAGCTCTTTGGGTTCTTAAAAAGAAGATTTTTTAAATTTTTACTATATGCATATAGGGAAAATCAGTGACCCCCTGGGGCGGGGCCAATTTTTACCCCAGGGCTTTTATTTGAACAAACTTGGTAGACACTCACTAGAAGATGTTTCATGCCAAATATCTAAGCTCTAGCTCTTAGGGTTGTTTAAAAGAAGATATTTAAATTTTTTTTTCGGTTGCCATGGCAACCAGAGTTCTGCATGGAATTAAATTCTTTGAACAATTTTTAAAGGTGACCACCAGAGGAACATTCCTGTGAAGTTTGGATGAAATTGGCTCAGTGGTTTATGAGGAGATGTCATTTAAAGCAAAAGTTTACGGACGGACGGACGGACGCCGGACGGGCGGACGCCGGACGGACGCCGGACGAAAAGCGATCACAAAAGCTCACCCTGTCACTTTGTGACAGGTGAGCTACAAAAACACCTTTTTATCAAAGGGCCATAACTCGGCCAAAAATCATTCAACCGGAAAACCCGTGCAATATGCCCTAGGACTTGAGCTACAGATAAATCCTGTATAGTTTCATTGAAATTGCATTAGTGGTATAAGAGAAGTAGTCCGGACAAACTTTAAAAATAAAAATTATTAAATGGCCATAACTCTGACAAAAATCATTGAACCGGAAAATGCTGACAATATGCACAACTAGACTTGGTACTTATCATTCCTGTAAAGTTTGGATGAAATTGCACCAGCAGTGTATGAGGAGTAGTCCGGACAAGTTTTGTGACAGACGGACAGACGACGGAGAAGTGATCCCACACAAAAATCAAAGCTATAACTTTTAATATCTAAATGAAATACTTTATTTATTCCATAGAAATAATCATCATCAACAAGGAATATATTTAAGGGGAGGAAAATGTTTACGTACGAAATGTTTCAAGACAAATTTTTTTGTTAACCAATATAGCATTATTTTACTCATAATTTGCAAATCGTCACATTTTCTTAGTAATTTATTCATTCTCCCTTATATGTGGAAAACTGAAGTGATATATATTTTGCCAGCGAATTAACAATCATTGTCATTTTCCTTAAAAGACCAAAACATTTCATTGTGGGTATATGTCATAAAAAAAGTTTATGCCAATTTAAAACTAAAATTAATATATATAACAAGAGAATATTGGGCTTACAATTAGTATGTATGAATTGAATTTGCAGATCAGATGAAGTTATTACAAATTATCCTGAATGTAAACTTCCGTACACACTGAACCTTATGCAATGAAAAGGAACAACTAGTTGTTCTAACGAGTAATGTCTGGATGTGTACAAAGGATTTTTTTGTTGCTTCAGGCTTTTTCAGTACTTACCTTTGTTTAATTGTAATTTTAACAAATTGAATTAATAAATATTTGAATACAGGTGTGATAAATAATGAATTTTCACTTGAACAGAAGCACTTTTCAGTGCGCTGAGTATACGATTATATCATGCAGTTTTAATTCCAATATATATCAATAAAAAGATAACAATTTTACTACATGTGCTTTCTTTTATCATCACAACAGCACAAAAGCAACAAAGGCTTCCTAAATATAATGAAACACTTGTCACATATAAGCTAATCAGGGCCAGCCTGTTGAATAATTTAACCTTCTGTTTCATATTTACAGATTAAGTCCCTACCTCAAAATGACATCCAGTCCCCCAACACGGACAGCAGGCTTTCACCCAAACAAAACATGAATTTAAACTTCATTTTCAGAAAATGTCTGAACTGCAATTTTAAGTTGATAAACAGAACAGACTATTTTTAGGTCTTGTTACTTATACATCAGACTGGAACAATTTATGTAAATTTTGTAGAAGGTTACTAGGCGATGCTACATGACAAATATCTAAGATAAAAACATTCAAGTTTTCCACAAGATTTAAATGTGTTTTCCTATAGAACTCTACATCAACTATGTGACACACAGAGGGGGGGGGGGACAAATTTGACCCCCATGGACATGATTTATATAAATTTATTACAGGACCTCAAGGTGATGCTACATGGTAAATAGCTAAGCTCTGGACGTTGTTGTTTATGAGAAAAGGATTTTTTTAAGATTGCATTTTTTAGCCTATTTTAGCTCTTGTGACCTACTTAAACATCAGACTGGAACTTTTTATATTAATCTTGTAAAATATGACATGAGGAACAATCTTGCTAAGTTTTGTAAAAACAGATCATGTGGTTAATAAGGAGATCTTATTCAAAGAAATAGTAAACTACTAGCCACAACCCATAAAGTACCATAACTAAAGCTCACCTCTGAGCACATAGTGCTCAGGTGAGCTAAAAAAGTATGGGGATTTTCTAGTCAAGTTTTCACTGACCCAGCATTACCACAGTTACCAAGATGTAGACTGTAAATGCTGTTTTGAGAGAAAATGTCCAAGGGAACACTTTGGTTAAACCAAAGTCGCTGTCACACAAATGATGTTGAAAAAAAGATCATAAGCTCTTCCAAGAAAGCGTTTAGTAGACTTTATGTATGTAGACATATATAAATGTTGTTTATAGATTTCAAAATGTACTTTTGTAATGCAATTTGAAGCATACTTACATCTTTAGTATCAGCCTCCATCATATTCTTTAGATTGTCTGTAGTCATGGTCTCTAACATGTTTTCAGGAGTGTCTGTAGCCTGGTTCTCTAGCATTTTCTCCAGACTGTCTTTAGTCTTTGTCACTAGCCTTTTCTCTAGATTGTCTGTAGTCTTGGCCTCCATCATATCCTCCAGACTGAATAAAATCTCGGCCTCTTACCTGTTTTCTAGAGTGTCTGTAGTCAATGTCTCAAGCATATTCCCGAGACTGTGTGAAGTCTGGGCCTCTGATATGTCCTGTATATTGTCTGTAGTTTGTGTCTTCAGCAAGACCTCTAGATTTTCTGTAGACTGGGCCTATGATACGTCCTGTAGATTGTCTGTAGTTTGGGTCCTCAGCATGACCGCTAGACTTTCTGCAGTCTGGGCCTCTGATATGTCCTGTAGATTGTCTGTAGTTTGGGTCCTCAGCATGACCTCTAGATTTTCTGTAGCCTGGGCCTCTGATATGTCCTGAAGATTGTCTGTAGTTTGGGTCTTCAGCATGACCTCTACATTGTCTGTAGTCTGGGCCTCTAATATGTCCTGTAGATTGTCTGTAGTCAATGTCTCAAGCATATTCCATAGACTGTGTGAAGTCTGGGCCTCTGATATGTCCTGTATATTGTCTGTAGTTTGTGTCTTCAGCATGACCTCTACATTGTCTGTAGTCTGGGTACTCAGCATGACCTCTAGATTTTCTGTAGACTGGGCCTTTGATATGTTCTGAAGATTAAAGCACGTAAAAATAGGGGTTGAATTTGCCAAAAACTGGCGCGGCAAAAAGAAACCGGCCGCTATTTAAAACACTATTACAAAACAAGTTTGGCATATCTATTTAATTTTGTATCGAGAAAAAAATCCCATAAACAAGATATAATTACCGTAAATGGCATGATTTGATATTGGAGGAATTCAAAACACGTCCAAAACAAGTTTCAATATAATAGAGAGATATTTGAGGTTATCAGAAACGGAATTATGTGCAAACTTATGAAAATAATTCCGGTTGTTAAATTACTCATATAACTTGCAATATTTGTAACAATCTTTACATTACTTGCATTTCATTTATGAATTTAGCTGCTCTTTGCGTTTCGGTTCATAAACAGCTTCATGTGAACCAAGCGTTAACTGTTTTAAGCGCTACCCATTTTTCATTGCGACTGTTTATCTTTCACCTTTGTATAGTATAAGCGTTCAATTGCAAGGCTCTGTATAGTTTTTTATCTTTAGATATTGTAAGGAGAATACAACAAAATGCGGAAGGATAAAGTTTATATATATATGTTCATTGCATCTACCATTTTAGTATTATCAATGCTATATATAATTATGAAGGTGAACACAGAGAACACGCTTTTTGTCGAGAAAAAAGTAAGTTTATAAAACGCACTATTTACACACTATTATATTTTCGTTTGATAATAAAATAGTAATTACTTTTAAAAAAACGAGGCGAACTCATACAGACATAAATTGAAATTCACTGTTTCGTAATAGGAATCAAGTTTTTGGTTTTAACAACTTTTTTCATTTTTAACTGGATCATTATATCTATTTAAATAAAGTGAGTACTAAAACTTAATTCGTCCTTTTTAAACCATGTGTCTACTTTTCTGAATTATATGTAGCATTTTATCAGTAGTTATTATTTTGACATGTTCAAAGATTTCCTCCCGATGGAGCATAGATTCACAAGACTTTTTCACTTACACAAACTGCTCATACTATTTCAGTGAAAATAGTTTTGTACCAAACACAAATGTTTGGCGGGACAATCTTTTGCAAGTAACACCAAAAATATTGTGTTCTTTTTTTTTTAGCTTATGTACTTAGAACGAGAGTTAATGATATTAATATTTATGACAACGAATTCGCTGACATTATAATAGATAAACATAATATTAGGTGCAAGGCAATTGCTTACTAAGTACTCTTTACTGTAAGTTGGTAATGTTCATTTTCACATAAATTTATTAATTACTAATGCTATGGGATTAAGGTAGGTCTGTTATTTAATTAATTGATATAAAATGGGTCCATGGACAAACAAATAGTAATCACAGATACCTCAGCAATAAAACAATGAAGAATATTTTGTATTTCTTTATACGTTTAAGTTTGTTTATTATTCATTAAGGTAAGGACATGTTTGAATTGCCCTATAGTGTAATTAGTATCTACTTTACATATTTTAAAATAACAAAAAAATAATTTCCAGCATTTCCGTAAATACCAAATAAAGAAATCAGTGAGTAATTTAATTATTAAAACTGTCATCATTTTTATGTAACATTCTTTTCATAGGAAGAGTATAATAAAGAGACCGCCTATGACAACATTTTGGAAGAAAATCTGTACTTAGAGTATGAACGGTATGTAAATCAATCGTTTTGTTCATAGAACTATCTTATACCAGTTATTTATTAGCAATTAAAATATTTAAATTATGAAATTAATAAAAACAAAACTATTCCAAACTTTTGGTGAATTTGTTATTTTCCAGTATATCAAGAATATATATATTTCAAACGATATTTACAGTGCAGTGTCTTATTCAATATGAAGTCAGCTTTTTACTATTTGTTAACTCACAACCTTTAGGTATGTAACTACGCTGCAAACGAATTGTAACAACATTTCAAGATGTGGACCTAAAGGTGATACGGGCTATGATATTTGTGTTGATCCCTTATATAAACCAAAACGACCCTGTCTCGTTTATTCTTTTGGGTAGGTATATACACACACACACACACACACACACACAAACACACACATATATATATATATATATATATATATATATATATATATATATATATATATATATATATATATATATATATATATATATATAAACTATCTTTAAAAATGCAGAAAACCAATGCTAAACAGATAATATTCTACAGAAAATAGCATAATGACATTTTGTTCCAAAATATTTTATTATTTCTACACACACTATCTACACTATATATGATATTGTTTTAAATCACAAATACATTCTATGTTAAAACATTTATGAGGCTATTGTGTTTTACTTAATCGGATAAATGCATATCTTTCTGTTCTATAAACCATCATGATAATAAATAGCAATCAATATCTTAAATGATTCCTTCTGTAATACAAAATTCACCATTTTATAATTTCTTTCATAGATCACATTATCATTTTCAATTTGAAGATGGCGTTCACAAGACGTTCAACTGTGAAATTCACACATTTGATCCAAGGTACGCTGATAGAGACAAAAAACTGATATTGATTTTCAAATTATAGAAACTTATTCGGTAGAATGAGAATAGAATGATTCATGGATATAATTTTCATTTGGAAATAAAATGTCACCCAGCTTACTCAAATGTTACTTTGGGCGCACAGTCCATTTAAATGCATTGGAAGTTCTTTCGTTAAACAAAAAGTAACAGATGCGTTACTATTTACAAATAGAAACAAAGGCATTCCTTCTTGCAATGAACTTTTAAATAAAAGTTTGATTCCGTTTTAAATGATTTTACTAAAGGTAATAATTAAGCTATGCAACTGAAAACATCATAACGGTTTACGTCAACCTCGTGACAAGCATGAATAATAATTGTGAAATTATTGTTTTCAGTATCCCTTTAGCTGGACATTTCGTTCCAAAACATGTCGAATTCCATCTTATTGGACTATCTAACTATGACCATCACACCATATTTGGATGGGAAATGAAAACACTTGCTTCCATAAGGAGATATCTTAACCATTCATTTGTAAGTTTTTTTTTCTTTGGAGTATTTGTTAATTTGACCCTAACATCACTTCCAGTGTTTATCAGTTTACATTTTATATTATACTGATAATATACTAATTCAATAATCAAGAATCGACGTACAATCGTATCAAAATAAATAAATAAATAAACAATAGCCAAGAAAGGGACATGACCACATTTCTAAAACATAAGAATTATTATTTATTACGATTTACTAGCTGTGTTATATTTGATTTGTCAAAATTGAATCATTCATTATTTTCTATATATAATATCGAAACTGATAATAATCATATATTATATAAATAAATATAAAAAAAAACTATATTTCTATTTCAAATACAATTTTGTTTCGACCAAAAGGAATAATTAATGAATGATTTCAGTTTGTATTTCTTTGTATTTATTTTTTAATTGTTTATCCATCACTTTAGATTTATATTATGTTGGTAATTGTCGAAAAAATAATATAATAAAAAAATCGATGTTTTTTTTTTCATATCCATCTATGTCACATGTTTACGTTTAAAAATATTTGTCTGCCTAAGATTGGTTCTAGTTAAAAGTTATCTATCCGACTTATTGCTAATACTTATGTTGTTATAAATTAAAATTCACAATTGCTACATGTGTTTTTGTACTATTTTGTATAAAAAGTAAAAAAGTAGAGCAACTCCCATGCCCTGTGAAACTCAACTGACACAATATCGTGCAGAAACGTAGCTTTAGTCTTCTTTACTTATTGTAATGTTTAAAACCTCTATATCTTAGGCTAAATACGTGAAAACTTGAAAAAGAATAACTGCATATGTCGGAGGGGGTGTGTGCAACGGGGTAAGATGGGAGGGGTTTGGGGGTTGAATTGGTATTATGGCTGAATTCCAAGAAAAAATGGGTTTAAAGCTGTATTTTTTATTGTGTGTAATAATTCAAGTAGTATTTACATGAAAGTTATTATAAGTAGGGAGGCACTGATAGTGTGTCAAACATTTCGATTGACTGTTAAGAAATTTTCTATCCCGTATGCATAATTTATTGATTAATTCTTACTTCAAATTTAAACGCATTTTATCCACGATATCTCTAATTACGCTGATATAATACAAAACAATTTATTAAAGTTATCCTAATATCAAATTTATTCGAAAGATATGCATTGAACACAACATCTTCCGAATCATGCCGCTTGCCAGTGTTGTTTATTGTTTCAAGATATTACTAGTAGCAACTTTTTTAAGTTGTACATGGTTTTATTTGTACATGACAATTTATTGTTTAATCAGTAAACTACATGCTAATCATTTAATTAACTCTGATTGACACATTAAGCATTTAAAGGAACATTATGATTATTCATCTGCTAAAGTAAAGGTTTTATCATTTAATAAAATGTTGTTGTTTTTTTTCCTATTATTTAGTACATATTTGTGTTAACAGAAAACAATAACTTTATTAAGGTAAGATACCTGTAATGGGTATATTTAGGAACCTGATCAAGCTTAATATTTTATCAAAGTACTATATTTTACTTATCCAATTGCAACTTTTCAAAGACATTTACCATCAAGTTTTCAAATTATAAGCATTTTTATGTGAATACCCCCCTCCCACTAAATTGCCCCCAAAAAAGTGGGGGTAGGGGTAAGGAATATATATGAAAAAACAATTTGCAGCTTTTACTTACAATGTGAGTGTTTATAATGTTTCAAGACATATATTCTGATAACAAAATAACAATAAACTGTTCGACATAATGTATTAATTTCAGCCAAATGACTAAAACCTTATCCAAGATTTCTGAAACTTCAAAAAAAACTCATAAAAATAGATATAACATATTTTATTTTTTTAATATTTGGATTGGGGCAAGCAAATTACTTCTATTACTTTTAATACTCTTCCATAGCAATCAAAATATGGAATTTTCATGACCTCTTTCCACATTACTTTTGTGACAAAAATGTGTTTTACAAAATGATATAAAACATTTCCCGAAACAAAAATGTACAACAAAGCTGTTACCTGTCTTGCTTATCTCTAGGAAAACAGTATAGTTTGTAAAATATGATTATATATGTGTTTGTCTAAACAGAGGCTATACAGTCATTTAAATGAAATATTCAAATATTGTTTTATTATATTTGTCATGTTCACATTCTCAAAAATTTCATTGCTAAACTTTCAAAATCTAACTGGAAAATTATTGAAATTTATTACAAGAATAACTATTTCATCACAAGAAACTACTTGAATGCATTGCACCCTCTCAGTAAAATATTGAAATAATATTTAAATAATTTCACTTCCAAAATTTCAGAACATAATAACACAAAAGCTGATATATAGAGGATATTGAATGAGTGTTCAATGTTCAATACTGAATTTAGTACTGGCGAGCAAATTATTATTACATTCAACGAATTAAATCAATGCAGTAACGAACCTACATAAATATAATATTCTATGTTTCACATGCACAAAGTAAAGACTGTTTAAAGTAAAATTTAATAATTCTTCATTGATACGCCTTTATTATAACTCTAACATTTATGGCGTCTTTATGTTTGTATAACGGAAATGACATCAGATCTAAATATATGCACAGTCGTACAATACCACATTTGTGAAGTCACAACATTAGCACTAGTATATTATAAATTTGCATATATGACATTCACACAATCTTGATACCGTTATAGATTTACTTTTAACACGAATATTGCAACATGAACATTATGATGTCATGATTGATGACATCAGGAAGTTCCCGATCCAGTTCTGGTTGCTCATACGGACACAATTTCCATTTCACAATGTTTTTAAATGACCTCATCATGTAAAAAGCAATAAAATGACTAAACAGTCACAGAGTCACAGAATAAACAGAATCAATGACTGCTTGAACAATACCGAAAAATTGTTGCCACTTTCCAACAGAAAGGAAAGTTGATAAAAGTATTGGGAAATCAAAGTGTCATCCATTATGAGCAATCAGAACAGGGTTTTGGAACTTAGCAAGCCACTTACAGAAATTATCTAAAGATTCATGTACATTTAAGTTATTAACATGTGCACCACGGACAGTCATATAACCATCATCAGTGACTTTTATGCCAGTTATTTGTTGAGCTTCTGCTGCTATTGGCATTGCAGGAGTTACATATTGATTAAATGTAGCAGCAGTCTTTATTTCTTTAGCTGCAATCTGTGTTATATGTGGCATCTGTGAACCTCGAACTGCAATAAATATATTATTATTGTACTGTAAAGTGACAAAAGATGTACCCATATAGGCTAGCATATTGTAATGGTGAAAACTGTTACCCTGTCTGTACAATTACTTTATGCATTAGAAAATAAATTATAGGATTACATACTGTTACTCTCCAGAAATTTAGTATGAAATTGGAATAATGATTATTTCAATACTTTACACAGTTTAAAAATGTGACATATGACTTTTATCTCTTTTCTATATTCAAAATCTGGTTTTAGGAAAGCAAATGTCAACTCACTTAGATCTGTAGTTTCCAAATCAAATGTTATAAATGTAGGATTTTCTGTCTTTACTGGCTTGAACGTTCCCTTAGGAACTGCATCTGGTAAGGTCTGTATATCTGGGTCTGATGTATGACCAATACCTAAAATTGTCACATCATATAGATAGCTTTCAACACAGTGCTTGGAAGTGAAAGGAAAAACTTGCAAATAATATAAGGTTCTGAAGGGTTTTAAGATCCTTATCCATGACTTAAACATCAAGCACCTTGTATCTTACAGTTATTACCATACAAAGTAAAGTATAGCATATGTATTACTTAGGCTTATTGTAATGATCACAATGACAGTGTTATTTTATTTTTTTCTGCAGAAGAAAAGTGCTTCTGAATCTAGTGCTGCATGCAAATAAATGATAAACACACCTTCAAACATAAAACAAAAGCACCGCTAGGCGGGGCATTATATGCCCGAAATTACTTTAGCTGTAGGTTGATTAATGCTTGAGTTATTGAGCGAAAACTGTTTCCAGTTTAAAGGTGATAGTAACCTTGATCTATGACCATGTGACCCCAAAATCAATAGGGGTCTTCTACCCAATATGGACAATTATCATATGAAGTTTGAATACTGTGGGCTAAATGGAACTTAATTTATGCTCCGGAAACCAAATTGCTAACGGACGGACGGGCAGACGGACGCCAGGGGGTATAACATAATATGTCCGAAATTCTTTCGGGCATATAAAAACAAGAGCTGTCACAGAATGTGACAAATGCCCCCGAAAGATTCTAGTTATAAACCATATATTACATATTAAGTGTGGTGATAAAAATAGACAAAGTTCGAACCTAAGCAGTGACCTTTAAGTGAGACAAAAAAACCTGTGTCTTGTTCACAACACATTGTCCATCTACGGTGATTTTATATTTTTAAATAAAAATTGAAACTTTAATGTATATGGAAGTTACAGAGCGGACACTGTATATAACATTAACATAGAAAAAGTTTAAACCTCAGCAGCCCCTGTGGTGGAAAATGTTTAACATGAATGATGGCACAATGTATTGAAAAAACTATAAATATATTTTACACATTTAATGTATTTAACTGAGAAGTGGTAAATTATTTTTCGTATGAAGCAGTAAAAAACAATTGACAATAGTCTACAATGGCTTGTTATTTAAATGGCATAAACATTTTTTTAGATACTGAATTCTCAAATAAAGAGATGTAAAAATGTTATTGTGGTAACAAGTTAATTACATACTCCATTTCTTTTTTTGTAAGCCTCTTCAGCTGACCGTCTCTGTGATTCTGTTGAGACAGCTTCTATCACTTCACCAGCCCTTCTCTCCATTTCCTTAAGATTTTCTAGGCTTATCAGCTTAAGATCAAGAGTGGCAAGGAAATTGTAAACTTTGACAATCATTGCTGTAAATATGACAGAAACAAATAGCAGTCTCAATCAAATTAGATGGTGTTTGTGCATAAACCTTAAATGATAATTTTTTAAATACTTAATAACCTTTTAACTGTTGAGTAATGCTTGATTTTTTTATTTTCTAGCACATGAATAAGATTTTATAAAGATTAAAATCACTGAGTTCACTAACATGAGCCTACTGTGATGTGTGAAGTAGAGTATTCTAAGACATTCAAGCTGCATATCTCAAGTTTAGCTGACGAGAAAATTAAAATTGAGAGAGAAGGTTACGTATATTGTATTTTTACATTGGAAGTAGCAAGTCGTACAGGCTCGTACTGCTAGTCAAAGTTTCTAGCTGTGAGTCACAGATGACTAGCATATGGGCTAGCCGTACAGCATTTTTTCAATGAAAAATAAATGCAATGATGAAGCCAGTTACTTGCACTTCTTATTAAATTTTCAGCCAGTTACTCACATTTCTTATGACATGTTACTTAATTGCACTTCTTATTATCGATACATTTTTACAAATAATGAACATACATATTTCTATTAATTGATTTTAATGATGATGTTCGGCAATTTATATTATGGCGAGATATCGGCAGAATAACATGTAACAATTTTAACACTGGTCACATAAAAATATGCCATTACCGTGAAATAAGTGATGACGCGGAATTAGTGATGTTGAGTATATAATAAACAGTTTTTGTGAGCCGGTGTAAATTCTGTGATATTTACAAGTTACAATTATTAAAAATACTTTGTCATTATCTAGTGCCTCGGGGCCTGGCTGACTAACATTCTAAAATATCTAAATTTGTTTCAAATAAAAAAATAATAATTACCAAATCCAACCTTTGTGTTTATTTCAAAGCAGGGCATCCCCTTCGTTTTGTTCAAATTGTTGTCATGGTGTGTTGTTCCATATGAAAGCAAATTTACAGCTCCTCACTCAAAATTCGAACACATAACATACAGATAGCCATCCAAGCCCTTTTGCAGCTCAAACACAATGTTGTCGCTTGTGAGAATAAAGGTCCAAGACGAAATTCCTTGCAGTGAGCTAAATTTCTAACTAAAACGTCGAACTCAATCAATGTCAATCACCCGTCTACCTTTTTTCCACCCACCTGCCGATCCTTTCAGTCGGTGTTTATAAATTGGAAAATTAGCAATTTTGCACTTACAAATGCTCAATACGTTAGGGTAATTATGATTCACAAGAATATTAGGTTCTTTTCACAATTTGCGTTTGTTTTTGGCCTTGTAACGGCCTTTTCTGTCTCTTACTTTCATTTTCACTTTTGCGTTCTATTTTCTGAAATCGTGACGTCATATAGGGGTTTCCCAACCTGGTTTCACAGCAACGGGGTCTTTACGAATTATCCGTTTACAAACAAAATATTTTTTTTTTTGATAATTTAATTTTCATTTTATCAAAAACTAAAATTCTATTTGTACTGGATATAAATATACGGATAATTTATTAATTTAGAAATAAAAAATAAATATGTTTACGGAAACGGGCGAGAGGTAACGGATGTGCCGATAAGTTACGTAGAATGCCGACATGGCACGGAAAAACCCGATTCTATTACAGGGATCTTACCTTAAAACAGCAACATACGAGAAGTGAATCTTCTATTGTATTACATGCACTGGTCGAAAAAAAAAACGCTTTCTATCCGTTTTTACGTTCATTCCATACCTTGAGAAGTCAACTATTGTTAAGGTTCCTAAGGAGTATTTTAACATGCTTCTGTGAGTGACCTCTTATGAAAGCTAGTGCTTTTCTTATTGTATATGAACTGAAGTGGCAAGTTGGAGTTAAAAATGTTGAACTTGTATGTTGCCTTTTATGTGAAAGATGTGCGCTGTATGAAATTTCAGATGAAAAATTAAAAAAAAAATAATAGAAAAAACAAATCATAAACAAGATACAAAAAACAGATGTTGTTGAAAAGACGATCGCTTTTTGGAATGAAGATACAATAACTATGTCCAACTCCTAATTGTAAATATATAATTATTAAAATTAAGTTCAAATAGGAACATTAATATAGATACACACTTATTTTGTATACGACAGCTCTCTCTTCTCATAGGTAAATTTGTACAACAGATGTGGTAATGAAAACAATTGAACCTTTACTGCAAATAGTTATTTAATCGCACCAAAAACCCAGCGTATTTTGATCTGTAAGCGTCTATGTATATCGAAGCAAAAAGGTACATGCTATGCAACTCAGTAATGATAATCCTTGTAGAATTAAGAAGAATTATGAAGGAAACGAAATTATCTATATTAATATAAGCTTGTTTTAAGCGATGTTATTCACCGACACAAAACCAGTTGCCGTCAGTTTACCTTCCATATATATATTTTTTTTTTCAAATTTCAGATTTAGGCCTCTGTAGTTTTGATGACATGTTTGTCGGTCATATCTTCACATCTTCGATACAAAATATGCAATTGTTATCGAATATTTATGACATAATCAATAAAATACGCTCAGTCTTACGTTTGTTTACAATAATTAATCACCTATTATTCCGTATCGTATGATCACACCTCGCTTATAGAAACATCGCACCGCTATACGTTGACCCGCTGGTAATTTGCAAATTAGAACTCGCATTTAGATTATTCTACTTTTCGTAAACTCTAAGAACATCTTTTTCCTTGTTCTTTTTGTAAAACATTTTTGCTCATCTGAAGGCTTGCAGCTTTAAAACAGACTAAAATCTAAAATATGTATCCACTTGTTTAATGAACATCATGAACGCATTGCATTTATTATATTTCTGAAATTGTTTATTATATATGTGGGTTTTTTGATTCCTGCAAAAATAATATAAAACTGAAAACAATAGAGACAGAATCGAAGTCGTTTTGACTTGTAAAACCACTAATACTTGGATTGTTATAAGAAACAAAACAGGTGTTTGCTTGAAATTTAAAATGTATATGGATTCTAGCAAGCAAGCGCATGAGGCAAAGTTCTACAACTCTTCTATGACATTTAGTCAGGGTTATGCCCATTTTTTTAAAACTCGTTTAAGGTCTACTGTTTTTACTTCATATTATTATAAACCACATTTCTATTGCACTGTTTTCATAAATAATATATGTTCAAGAGTGATTTACATAAATCTGATAAAACACAATCATTTATATGACATAAGGTACACTAATAATTTAATGAACCTATTAAACAATAATCTAAAACCAGTAAAGGATGGTTAGGAATACAGACACATTTGGTTTAAAATCAAGGCTCATTTTAACAAAAAAATAAATCCTATAAAATATTTGAACGAAATAAGATTGTTTAAAGGAACAATCAAAAGTAAAAAAAAAAATAAACTATAAAGTCAAACCCTTACACACAAAATGGAATACACAATTAACACTGGTTATGTAGCCAAAGTTGTTCATGTATGTTGTTTTATGAAACTAACGTCATAGAATTATTATAATGTGTTTTGAGAGCTCTCTTAAAACTTCGCAAGGTATTACAATCTCTAATGCCAGGTTGTATAGCATTCCATAATGTCGTTGCGGCTGTCTAGAAGCGCCTGTCAGCATATCCCACTGTCCGAGATTTAGGCAAAACTAATGTCACTGAGTTATTCTAGGACCTCAGATTTATTGCTGGAGTGTAGACGTCTATCATGTATTTTATATAAGCTTCTGACTGGGATTTATACGTACCAGTCAAAATTTTATATTCGACCCGATAATCTACCGGAAGCCAGTGAAGTTCACGTAAGATATTTGAGTGTTTCTGCTCACAATTCTTGCTGTTGTATTTTGAACATGTTGTAACTTGGTTATTGACTGCTAATGTAAACTTGGACCTTGTTTTGCATGTGACAAAGAAAACCAAGGTTGTGTAGGTTCATCTCCATTTAATCAAACTTTAGATACATCAGTAGTAATGTAATGACAACCTAAAACATATTATATCAATAAGAAAAACATTCAAACAAGTGAATTACATTACAATGCATTTTATACATCATTCCAGTCTAATTCCAGCATTCAGATATGCAATAAATTCACATGACAGCAAATTCAGCGACATCTTAAAATAATGACCATCTAATGACAAACATAAATCAATACAATAGAATATAAACCTACCAAAATATGGTATGACTGTTTCCCTCACATTACAATAAACCTCCTTTCACACATGCGATATTAGTCTAAATTGCTGCAAAGTTAAGATATCAATAAAGACAGAAATAATGTGCATATTGTTTCAAGTTAATTAAATAAAGAGTTAATGAATATTACCCATTGTCGCCATTCTAATTTTACAAAACTCCACATAAGTAAATACCAAAATTTACAATAAATTATTGAAACAAATAATTTATCAAAATGGCAAAAAAGAGTAATTAATGCACAGTTCAACTAAGTAAATATAAAATAGAATAAAACAAAAAAAATACAAACTATCATAGAGTTCCATTGAGATCCACAATACAACGAAACAACCTGCTATACCATAACAATGATGTTCACCCTCAGAACAACCGTGACCAAACTGAGGTATCTCAACAGTAAAAAATAATCATTTACAACAATACACAAACTATGTTCAACCAATGAAAGCAAAGCTTCTGGGATAGACAACTGAACGTAATGAACACACAATCCAAATAATGATTATTCTCAACTTCGTGTATATAACTTTCGGTATAGCTAAAGTCCGTCTAAAGTCAGTATGGTTACACTTAGAGACTCCATATAGCAGTGCACTACAGTAGTTTAACCTAGAGTTAAAAGTGAATTTACTAGCGATTGTGTTGCTTTAACAGTAAGATAGGGTCTGGTATGACCAATTTGTCTTACAGACATTATTTACATGTTGTTCAATCTTCATGTTCGAGTCAAGAAATGCACCGAGATTGCGTACACTAGATGATTGACTGATTTTCGAAACGTCGGCAGTCATTGAAACACCTAAAACAGGTTGTGCGTTATGTTCCGATGAGAATATGATCAACTCTGTTTTGTCGTCGTTTAGCTTCAGCATGTTGACATTCATGCATCTTACACTACATCGAGACGTTTTTCAATACGGTTTATATTATCGTTAATACTAGTAACTGGTATGAAGGGAAATAGAGTTGAGAGTCATCTGCGAAGAAATAGTTCATTTTTACGGCAGATTTCTCCAACAGGTTTTGTATACACCACATAGCTCTTGGGTCCCAGGGCAGACACTTTAGGTACACTGTACTCCATGTGGACTGACTGTGAGAGCTTGTTGTTTATGCATACAGTCTGGTATCGGTCGGTCATGTATGACGTTATCCACGCGAGTGGCTTGCCTGTAATTCCAAAATGTCGTTCAAGGCGGCGAAGGAGCGTTTCGTTAACAATTGTATCAAAGGCAGCAGACAAATCAAGCATCATGATAATAGTCAAATTGTTATTATCCAAAGACTGTAGGATGTCATTTTGAACTTTTAACAATGCAGACTCTGGCGAATGGAACTCGCGATAAGCAGATTGGTTGACCTCGTGTAGATCGTTTGTCTTCGGATTGCTCTCAATTCGTGCGTCAACGACCTTTTCGAAGATTTTAGACAGGAATGGCAAGTTAGACACAGGCCTAAAGTTTTTTCAGTTCGTGAGGATCTAGATTTGTCTAGATTTGGTTTCTTTTGAAGTGGACTTATTCGTGAGTGTTTGAACATTTTTGGTACATAAGCGGCGTCCAAGGACACGCTTATGAAACTGGTTATCACTGATAATAGTTCATCTAGGCATTCTTTTAAAGCCATATTTTTGGCGCCCGAGGCCGAGTGGTTAAGGTCGTTGACTTCAAACCACTTGCCCCTCAACGCTTTGGGTTCGAATCCCGACAGGGACTTTGGATTCTTTCATGTGAGGAAGCTATCAAGCTAGCTTACGGAACGTCGGTGGTTCTACTCGGGTGCCCGTTCGTGCCTGAAATAATGCATGGAAGAGCACCTGAGGTCTTCATCCACCAGTAAAGCTGGAACGTCGCGATATGACCTATACTGTGTCAATGTGACGTAAAACCCAAAACAAACAAAAGCCATGTTTAAATGGGATCTAACTCACATAATTTGGTTGCTGACTTTTTAATCAATGCTTTCACTTCTTCTTCTGTGGTTGAAGCAAACTCAGTATATTTGACACCTGTTTATTCAGATTCAATATATACATTGTTTAGGTACCGATCGTGTTTGAGAACGTATGTTATTCCTTATTGTTTCAATCTTTCTAATAAAGAAGTCACTGAATTTCTTTGCAAGGCGCTCTGAAGATGAATCAGATGTTAGAATCACTTCATTTGTATCTCTAAGTAAATAAGTAGTGGTGTAACAAGTCAAAACAACTCTGATTCCGCCATGATTGTTTTTAGTTTTATATTATTTTTGCAGGAATCAAAAACCAAAACATATAAAAAAACAATCTTAAAATATAATATATACAATGCATTCATAATGTCCATTGAAAAAGTGGAGACATCTGTTTAGATTTTTGTCTGTCTTAAAGTTGTAAGTTTTCAAATGAGCAAAGTTGTATCATCAAAACAACCATGAATAAAATAGTCTTAGAGCTTACGAAAAGTACAATAATCTCATTGCAAGTAATAATTTGCATATTACTGTATAGGTACTAATTAATTTTTTTCGCAATATTTATCACAGTATTTATACTGTGTGTTTAACGCAATATAAGTACGTTTTTTCACATTGTTACCTAGAAATGTACGTGGGTTATTTGTGTTATTTGCAAAATGTAAATTACTTTCTATGTTCACTTGGCACCTTACTTAAAAAATCATGAAAATCTGAATTAATCTTGAGGCATGCAGCTTTTATGTATTTTAGTAATAATAAAACTAAGGCAGCTCAACATGAAAGCAAATGGATAATCATAATGTTCCTTTAAATGCTTAAGAAAACATAACTTTGTTGAATACAAAATCAAGTTAAAAATTTGACCTGTTTATTTTGCTTGTGACGCTTATTTCCTGTGAGCTTATTGCTCTGTATTTTGAATACTTGAGGGAAAACTGAAAATGTATATAAGCAGGCTGATATAACTTTTTCAAAATATATTTTACATGGAAAATAATCTTAATGTTTCGAAAATCCAATTAAAGTATTTTGAGATCTTTTGAGGCTTAGAATATGGAGGAAGGGTTGTAAGTTTGAGCCGTGTTAAATACACGCACTTTCCGATTTTTAAACAAAATCACTTCATAGTAAGTTCTATTAAATTGAAAACAATCTAATTAATGAGACCAAAAGAGAATAACAAATATGAACTATTTCTCACTCGCACGTTGTCACCTATCTCGCACCAATCAGATGATTAACATGCAACGTACTGATAATATAATAAGATTACATAACAAATTGGCCAGTAAATGTTGTAGAATAAAATATTACTGCTTCACAGGATAAGTTTTCAAAATTGTTGTTTGTCTGATATCCCTTTATTGTATAGTTTGTGTTTTTTTATAATTGTTTATACAGCTATGAAGTTTATATATAATGTCCTAGTTAAAGATGCAGACTATTATTTTAAGTAATGGCTGCTGTGCTATATATATATATATAGCTTTTTGTTTAAGCGTAACTGTCACAAAAGCGGCATGGTGAGCATTTGTGATCGCTTTTCGTCCGGCGTCCGTCGGACCTTCCGCCCATTGTCGGTCCGTCCATAAACTTTTCTGTAAACGACATCCTCGCATAAACCCCTTAGCCAATTTGATTCAAACTTCACAAGAAAGTTTCTTTGGTAGTCAATTTCAAAATTATTTTAAGAATTAAGTTCCATGCAGAACTCTAGTTGCCATGGCACCGAAAGAAAATAACTTAACAATTCTTCTTATAAAATCGAAATAGCTAGAGCTTAAATATTTGGCATGAAACATCATCTAGTCAGTGTCTACAAAGATTATTCAAATAAAATTCTTGGGTCAAAAATGACCCCGTCCTAAGCGGTCATTGATTTGTCTTGTACACTATATAGTATGAATTTAAAAAACGTGTTTAAAAAAAAACACAAATAACTAGAGCTAAAATATTAAGCATAAAACATGTTGTAGAAAGTGTCTACCAAGTTTGTTCAAATAAAAGCCATAGGGTCAAAATTGGCCCCGCCCCAGGGTATCATTGATTTTCCTAATATGTATATAGGGAAAAAAAATTTAAACGCCAAAAGAGCTAGCGCTTATATATTTAGCATGAAACATCTTCTTGTGTGTGTCTTACATGTCTGTTCAAATAAAAGACGTGGGGTCAAAGTGGGTCCCGTTCCCGGGATCATTGATTTTCCTTATTTGTATAAAGACATTTTTTAAAAAATCTTCTTTTAAATAGCCCAAATATCCAAAGCTTAGATATTTATCATGAAACATCTTCTAGTAAGTGTCTTCCAAGTTTATTCAAATAAAAGCACTGGGCTCAAAATTAAGTCAACTTTAAAAATTAAGTAAACAGGGATAAAGGGTCAAAATGGCTTTCCTGTTTAGTACCCAAAGTTATGTAGATGTTTAAATTACACTTCAACGTTTATTATAAATAATATAAATGAGAAAATGTATTCAAAAAGTATAAGTGCTTGACAAAATGTTTTAATTGACGTTTAACACAATTTTGAAGATACGTCCCAACGGGTATGGAATTTAGAGAGGAAACATTTACTTAATCATCATTACAAAACAGGAATGTTCATAAACATTTTTTTAAGAATAGCAATCGCTTATGTTTACTATTGCATTAAAAATGCACGATGTATGCAAATCTCGCAGAGACGATGATTTTGCTTTAAAAGTACCATGTTAAATATGCGTTGTCATAATTATGTTTTCTAGAAAGAAAATACGATACTGGCATCAGTGATAGCTGTATAAGCATCTTAAGTATATCATAAGAAAAAAATGTATAATGAAAATGTTAATACTTATGTACTCAGATAATCTATATCTATTTGATAATTATTTTTAGTTTAAATATAAAATTTGATCTGTTCTAAACCAATATGTTATGCATGATATTAACACCAATGTTTCATAGTTATGCAAAATTGTATATATGTTTTATTGTTAGCTTTCACTTTATAACATTGTATTATTATGTAAATCACTTAAATGTGGAAATAAAGAGTATATATACTTCAGGTTATATATTTAGAGACATCGTGGACAAATAGCGTTTAAATCTGAAATAAGAATATATCAAAAGATAATGCTTAAAGAATAGAAAATTTCTTAACAGTCACTTAAAGTGTCCTGACACAATATCAATGCCTCCTTACTTTAATACTTAAAATAATTCTCACAACAGGAATACAGCATTTAACCCATTTTTTTCTGGGAATCGAGGCATAACTTCTTATATCTATCCCCCCCCCCCCCTTTCACCCCGTTGCACACAACCTGTCCGACATTTGCACTTTATTGTTCAAGTTTTGAGGTATATAGCCTTAAATAAGCTATAGGATTTATAGAAATTGCATGAGGTAAAGCAAATATTGTTTTTTCCAGCAGAAAGTTCTACATGAAGCTACGGTTCTGCACAAGATTGTGCCAACTGTTTTTCATGGGATATGAATTAGAGAAAAGAAAGCCTAACACAGCACAATTTAAAATGTTGCAGGCTCGGTTTAATTGAGCCTGTTCATGGAAGGCACTGTCAATTGCAAACGACAGTCCACGCCCCCTAGCACCGGCTTAAGCAGAATTTAACATGACAGATGCTGTACGTCTTTACTTTCAACACAAAACAGTACAGAAATACGTGTAGAAATTGTAAATATTAACATATAACAACTAAAGTAATAATGATCGGTCGGATACGAAATCTTTTAACTAGAACCAGCATACGGCAGACAAATATGTTAAAACATAAAATTGTGACATAGATGAACATGAAAAAATCGAAATTTGATTATGTTATATTTTCGGCAATTACCAACATAATGCAATCTTTGATGATAAATAAACATAAAAATCGTTTCAAATACAAAACATACTTTATATTTTTCGTAAATTTAAGAATTACAAAATGTTTGTCTAAGTCGGGTTTTTGTTAGTCTAGCAGATTGGGGGTTGACATAAAACCAATGCTTGAATTGGTTCACATATATTTCTGCTTTATTTACCAGTGGGTCCACTCAAAGACATATACAAATATTTATACACAGTTTGTATACCACTGTACAATACCCTATAATACTGTCTGGATCTTGTTTGTAAAACAAGTACCTTGACAAAACATATATGGAGATGATTTTAACAAACAAACATTTCTATCTATAAACAAATAAAATAATATTACATTTGTTATCAAACAAATGTACCGAAATAATCTGTCGAATAACACAAATTCCGTAAATAAATAACATTCAGAGCATGGTTGAGGTCCAAAACTTAGGCAGACCTAAAAATGTCTGCCTATGTTTCATGGTCTGCCTAATGCTGATTCAAACCATTTCATGTTTAAATGTTGAATTCTGCTCAAGCCGGTGCTAGGGGGCGTGGACGGTAGTTTGCACTTGACAGTACCGTCCATGAACAGGCTCAATCAAACCGAGCCTGCAACATTTTCATTTTGCCGTGTTGGGCTTTCTTTAGGGATTCTCTAATTTATCTACTTTTTAAATATTATTTAGGTTTGCCTTAACCTGATAATATATATAATATATTAATCATGTAAGAATTCGTCTATCCCTTACAGCATATATATTTGTATGGATAAATAATATATATCTTAATCTTACATAAATCATTGTCTTCAGAATCATGCATCTAGGGTAAAATATATCGCACCTTGGAGGTCAAATGCTCTCATATTAGCAATCAAGATCAGACATGTTTTTCGGTCTCGTACATTATCTTTTCTATGTCTCGTACATTATTAATAATAAAGCGATCATTTTCATTACTCTATCAATTTTATATATAAGGGTGTATGAGGTTTCAATGTTTTTAATGTTTTTATTATCAGAAGTAGAAGTATAGAAACATATAGAATACTTCATCTTGAAAGCGTCGTGGCTACGTCTTAGGCGTTTGTGTTTCATAAACAGTAAATGAGATTTAAATTTCATTAAATTATCTTTATCATTTACGTTCAGGGATATATAACAATATCTCATTTTGTCAAAATAAATTACCACTCAGCAACGTCAATGAAGTTGCACCAAGGTTTGTAATATTAAAAATTTGCATCTAACTATCAATTGTTGGGAAGCGATTTTTGTAGAAACCAGCATTGACAATATGACAAAATGGATAAGTTTTTGTAAAAATGCGTCAATTGAAATGCAGGAAATTGTTAACTGAAAGGTTTTTAAATTATATCTTTGCAGATAAACGTAGTGAAAATACGATTGTTTAAGCTATCTTTTTTTTGCTACAAATGTCAGCTTTGTTCTTTATTATTTTTTCTTGGTTATAAATTAAACGTGTGCTATTATAATTTTTTTATTACTTTGCAGACAACATTGGATATCCTTAAACTCGATATTGAAGGAGATGAATGGAAAGCTATTCCGCAAATATTATCGACAATTTCAAATAAATATATCAAGCAAATAGTTCTTGAAGTTCATTTCGGCAGACATACTAATAGGCTTCAGGACGATGGTTATAGGAGCTTCAACTTGAATAATTGGGGTGATACTGATTCATTTACACAAATTAATGTTCTAAAACAGTTAAAACACCATGGATTTAATATATTCAAATGGGCAATCAATCCAAGATCAAAACTTCGACTTCAACATTCAAGTAAAGGCAGTGTTTTTACAATGCATATTATATCATTGAAAAATATCAATGTACTAAATTGAAACAAATAACAAAATCAAACATTTTTTACGTATATAAACTTTTAGAATGCTGTGCTTCACATGTGTTTATGTCTTCTTATTTTCGTTGTTTACTTTCTTGATTGTCTGACAAAAGAAATATTTAAACAAATACATTAACTAAAAAGCAAGGTCTTCATACTTCAGTGTGGAACATTTTTTATCATTATTTTTGTTTAAATTGTAACATCATCATTGATATTGATACTTATAATTGTTTTTTATAATGGTAAAATAATATATCACTTTAACTGAGCCTAATAATTTACAAGGTTAAAGGAAAACAAAACAATATATATTTACTCTTTAAAGATATATTGGACGTGAGGGTCGATACTTGTGATGGTTAAAAATATATATACATAATACCTCGAATTTCCTTATTTATTGTACTTGTTTCACCACGTTTAATCTAATCAGAAAACATGAAAAGGTCTAACACCACTGAAACAATACTTCTTTTAACAAAGGCTTCTTCGATTGTGCAACTATAGTTTACTCTTCAGAACATACCCCGATACATTGATCGGTCTCACCGATCAATAACGAAAATGAAAACATTGAAAAGATCAATTATCATTCTTTCTGGCAATTATATAACGATGAGTACCAAACATACGCTCGTATGTACTCCAATGGTCGATCAACATCAGTTATTCTCTAGACTATTTTCTCTCACTAGACTAATACTTAACTATCCACAAACAATTGTATATTTCTCATAATTGAAACGCCATGTGAATAAAAAATACATGTATATTATGCATTTCCTATAAGACTAAATAAATCTCATAAATAGTTTTGTTTTTAAACATTACCTTTTTAATTTCCATCCATCTAGTTCTTTCAATTCAGGACATTAGTCACCTTAATTACACAAAATAAAGTAACATTTGACTTTATACCTATACATAGTGATTCCTAAGTTTTAGTCTAATATATATATATATATACAAAAGTGTTCCATGGCCTAAGTTCGTGTAGTAGATGTTCAAGTTGGGAGGAGTGTATTCGATGACCAATTTTGCGCGTAATTCTTGTTGAAGAAACAAGCAATAGTTGTTAGTAACTCATTTATGCAAACAAATCTGTGGTGCATTCTGTGGAATGAATTTCCATTCGACTTTTCTATTTACATCACTTTGGCTATAGCACTGTGATCAAGTTTATTGTACAGACCGTTTAGTTTGTTAACACAACCGACATATTTTGTCCCATTATCGGATATAATAACAACACATGTGTAATAAGATATATTACTTTTCTCCCCCACAAAAAAAAAAAAAAAATAAAAAAAAATAACCTCTACCCTCAACTTCTCGAAGGGCCCCTTGAAAAAAAAATGAAAAAATGAAAAAAAATTACTAGGTGATAAAAGGAAAATTCAATAACGTTTAATTAACCCCAATGCCGCATTATACAATAAACCAGAAACAATAATAATTAAAGCCCATAAATTATTTCCTAACCAACTAACTGCTTTTCCCTTAGTAGACATTAACCAAGAAACAATAGCCCGATAATACCAGGCAATGCTTCTGCTGCTTTTCCTGCAAGACTGGCTAATAGTTTACCAAGATTACTTAAATGTTTTTTAATCAAATCATCTACACCATCTTTTGGAGGAGGTTTTAATGGAGTTGTAGTTCCACCACCTGTAGTAGGAATAAAAGTCTCAACAATAACACCAATAATCATTCCAAAAGCAGTTAAAACGCTAATAATTGTAATTCCTTGTTCTTTAAATAATGTTCTAATGCTCTCAGCTAATGTAGTGTCTTCTTTTAATATTTTGCTAATTGTTTCCTTGATTCTATTTACTTGACTACGTAATATATCCCTATTAACATTAATTACTTCCAGTCTTGCACTTTTCTCAGACTCCAAATCTCTTATTCGACTACTTATCCTCTCTAATTGGAATTCATCATTGTCTGATTTGGCTTGTTCTAATTTATGTTTTTCTTTTTCTATGTCTTTATTTGTTTCAGTTAGCTTAACTAATTCATTTGCAATCTCTTCTTTTACAGTAGTCATCGCTTTGAGGACACCATCCATTTCTCTCTTTGTCATATCTGTTTGTGTTTCTTGTTCGTCAGTAAATGATGTTTCTATTACTTTCACTGCAGTTTCAGCTGCATTAGGTAAATCAATCATTTCTATATTATCAACATTAGGTAGATTATCTTTCACCTTTTGCAAATTTTTAACCGCTTGTGTTGTTAATGTTTTAGTTGTAGATCTATAAGTAGGTAAGTTTAATAAGTCTCTAATTGCATTTGCTCCACCACTACCAATTCTACTCGCCAAAGAACCCAAGTTTATAAAACTACCACCTTTTTTGGCAGTAATTTGAATATCTTTAACACCAACCTTTAAACATAGTGTTTTATTATCAGGACCAAGTTCAAAGTTTGAATAATCAATATATACTGGGTCTAACCCATACTTTTCTTTTATCAACTTGTAATATTCTTTAACTACATATTGTTTCTGTTCTAATATTAATTGCGTTATTGTATCAACATCATCACTGATATCCTCAATATGAGCACTTCGGTTTTGTATAGTTCTATTAAATTCATCATCCTCATCTACAATAATTCCTTATCCTCATCATAGTCATCTTTATCAAACGCAGAATTATCAAAATCCATTCCACCTTCAGCCATTTTTATTCGTTAAAAAATATCCTTTAAAATGTCGGCTTTTGGCTAAAAAATAAACCCCTACAGAAGAATAAGAGAACCACGTGGTGTGAGAGGAATTCGCCAAACTGTTGTAATAACCAATAATCCTTCAACTATTGACCAAAATCAACAATTGTTAGTGAGATTTCCTAATCTAAGTAGTAATGATGTCATTGTTCCTGGAACAGTCAGATTAGCATTTGAAATTGAACTAAATTCTAAGGATGTAAATGCAACTATATTTCCAAATATAGGAAGAGCAATAATTAAGAAAACAACAATCAAAATAAGTGGAAATGAAGTTATGTCAATCGATAATAGTGACATCTATGATTGTTATATTGATTTATGGAAGTCTTAACATGAACGTTCTAATATGGCCTATCAAGGTATCGGCAAAGATAACATGTTGAAACACAGAGTTGGCACTGGTAATGCTTCCTCAGACAAAGAAGACGAGGCATATAGCAAATGCATACAAAAACATATTTTGCATCCCACTTGATTTTGAACTATTAGAAAAACGCATATGCCATTCTACCAAGCAGGACTCATTGACAGACTTGAATATGAACTTACTTTCAATGATTATGACAAAGTAATTAAATCAACAGATAACAGCCATCGGAAAATCTTTGCACCACCAGGATTGTGGCAAACTTCACTACCATTTATAAATAAGCTAAACACTTATAATTCATTTCATTTGTTAGTTTAGCAGTAAATTATGAATAATTTAAATTAAATTTACACTATTTCAACTTTTTTTCGTATCGAAAATATCATTTTAAAAAATTTGTCCGGGCGGAATTTAGCCTATTCCAACCGGATAAATGCTGTCCGGCCGGAAAAATGAAAATTCCAGCAAAATATTTTTTTCCAATCGGATTTTTTGAAATTTCGAAATGGAAGAAATGCATCAGTATATGCTAAATATATATTGTTTAGTATTTTCCAGTTGAAACAAAGTTGAATTAACCATTTTTTGAAAAATCAAATCGGATTTTTTTCCAGTATTTTTATTGGAAAAAAATCCGATTGGACTTATTTCCAATCGGAATTTTTTCATACTGGAATTGTTTCCAATATATTTTATTGGAAATAAATCCTATCGGAATATATTCCAATTATAAAAAAGTGGAAATTAATCCAATTGGAACTTTTTAAACGCATAATTGACATTAGGTAGGCATTTATATCAAATCAACATATAATACATCGAAATAACATGATTTTTGTGACAATTTCAGATTTTGGAGTATCTTTTAAATACTGACAATATTATTACATTAAAACACAATATTTTATCTTATGTTACGTTTTTTCGGTATAATTTTGAAAAATGAAAGTGAACTTTTCTTAAAAACTGAAAAGAGATAAATTTCCTAATTTCCCGCAACAACAGAAAGAACCGACCACGTCAAACGTTTTGGTTCTTAATAATAATTGTTGTCGTGTTGTCGTGTTTTCGCATTATTGTTTTTGCATTGTTGCAGTTTCCATTGCTGCGATATCGCTCTTTTCTCTCATATGTCGGTTTTACAAGTGCATGCTGACATCTATAGATACAAAATGTAAACAAGAATCGGTTAAACCGGGTGATGCTACCCGAGAAGGTTCTGGACACAGGAAAGTATCAAAATAATGAACAAAGGGCAAAAAACTCCAAAATAAGGCAAAGCGGAGTTATGTTTTTTGCACTGCACTTCTATTCAATGAGATATATCTATCTATAAAGTTTCCTGATGATATCAGAGTTATGTCCCGGGTAAAATTCAAAGTGTAAAAATGAACAAAGGGCAATAACTCCAAAATTAGACCAGGCTTTGTTTAGGTTCTTTAAGCATTGCAGTTCTATCAAATTATATCTAGCTACCTACACAGTTTCATGTTGATATCTCTTATACTTTTAAAGTTATGTCACGGACAAAAGTCAAAAAGTTAAAATAAACAAAGGGCAATTACTTCAAAATAAGGCAAGGCAGAGTAATTATTCTTAAGCACTGCACTTCCACCCAATGAGACCTATCTATCTACAAAGTTTCATGTTGATATCTCTTATAATTTTAGAGTAATGTCCCGGACAAAGTTCAAAGTGTCAAAATGAACAAAGGGCAATAACTCCAAAAGTAGGCAAGACAGTGTTAAAGTTCTTAAGCACTGCAAACTTACTCAATGAGATCTATCTACCTACAAAGTTTCATTTTGATACCTCTTATACTTTTAGAGAACAGTCCCGGACAAAGTTAAAAGTGTAAAAATGAACAAATGGCAATAACTCCAAAATTAGACCAGGCTTTGTTTAGGTTCTTTAAGCATTGCAGTTCTATCAAATTATATCTAGGTACCTACACAGTTTCATGTTGATATCTCGTATAGTTTTAAAGTTATGTCACGGACAAAAGTCAAAAAGTTAAAATAAACAAAGGGCAGTTACTTCAAAATAAGGCATGGCAGAGTAATGATTCTTAAGCACTTCACTTCCACCCAATGAGACCTATCTATCTACAAAGTTTCATGTTGATATCTCTTATAATTTTAGAGTAATGTCCCGGCCAAGTTCAAAGTGTCAAAATGAACAAAGGGCAATAACTCCAAAAGTAGGCAAGACAGTGTTACAGTTCTTGAGCACTGCAAACTTACTCAATGAGATATATCTACCTACAAAGTTTCATGTTGATACCTCTTATACATTTAGAGTAAAGTCCCGGACAAAGTTCAAAGTGTAAAAATAAACAAAGGGAGATAATTCAAAAAATAGGCAAGGCAGAGTTACGGTCCTTGTGCACTGCGCACCTACTCAATGAGATCTATCTACCTACAAAGTTTGATGTTGATACCTCTTGTTGTTTTAAAGTTATGTCCCGGACAAGAAAAGGGGACGGACAGACGGACGGACGGAAAGACGGACGGACGGACGGACAAGGCGGCGACTATATGCTCCCCCGAAATTTTTTCGGGGAGCATAATAAAAAGGTATCTATGTATCTATAAATTTAAATTAAAGGTAATTATTATTCAAAATATTGTTTTTTTTTTGAGTGATTAAATCTTTTCGAGAATTATATTCATGCTATTTAAAATAATTGTCTCTATATGCAAATGCACACGGGTTCCTTTAATAATATATAACGTATGTGCGTCAACAGATCAGCAAAACTAAAATGGCTTACGGGGTTGCGTTTATTGAGCGCCGGCATTCCTTGTTGATCTTGTTCATCATATTTTACAGTACAGTCCATGAAAGGCTCAATTAAACCGAGCCTGCAACATTTTCAATTAGGTCGTGTTGGGCTTTCTTTAGCCTGGGATACTTATTTTCCCTATTTTACAGGACGAGGTTTAAAGCTGCAACGACCAAATTTAGCAATATTCTTGCCCATACATACCCAAAATTTTAATGCTTCAATATCAAGACTGATTACCCAGCATTATTTAAAGAGCGGACGTCTCTGATTCAGATAATCATGATTCATACATTAGTGTACATGCATGATAATTTGTTTAGTTTATACAATACTTATATTAATTTGATTGTGTACAGTATGAAACTAACATTAAATCAAATAAAGACACGTTCTCAAATCTGCAAATGAAACCTTCCAGCAGATCTACAAAGCAATAAGTATGAAATCTTATTCTTTTGCACATACAACGCTGATGTAGCAATAAAATAGATAGAAACAAGTAAAATGGTTTCCTGCGGGAAACATTTTTAATGATATTAAGATATTTCATTTAACTATTTTCAACATTGTTTGGGGAAAAATAAATAAACGTTTGTATCAGGAATATAGTTGAAAATAATCGATCAATAGAAATAGGTCTATGGAGACTGATGACCGTTGAAGACCGGAGGCCGGAGAGAATGTCGAACATAAAACAATTACGGTATTTCTTTTTAAGAAAATGATTAAATTCCATTGTATGAATAATTCCGTGCAAAATTTACACAAATTCACGCAGAAAATATCTCTATTTATTATGGCAGATGCCACTACGAATGTTTTGTAGATTTTCACTATAAACAATTTATTGTTTGTAAAATTTGAGATAGATATTAAAGAAACATTGATCATTGATCATATTTTTTTTCAAACACATCATGCAAGATTGTCCACCTTAAACGGTAAAATAATTATAGAAAATTGGAAATATCACGTATTATTTCATGCTTTCCAGTGTTTTATTGTAATATATCAGATGATTATATTCTGATAAACCACTAGTGAAATTTATAAAATATAATTTTCACTGTAGCCGGACTATATCTGAATGCGGATGAACAGAAAATCAAAACTAAATGGAATAACAGGCAGAAATAAATGCCGTCATACGTAAATTTTGCTTCTTTGGGAAAAGAAAGTCAATGTCATCATAGATCATGTTAGACATTTAACAAAATTAGAGAAATTCAACGGAACTAGATTTCAAAACTGATGATGTGACGTCATGATATATATGACGTCACAAAGGAGAATGCGTGACGTTACGCGGCAAAATCAGTAAAAAATTACTTAAAATCGCTGAAAAGCATAAAATAAAAAGAAAATTTATTTGTTTTACATATAAGATTGAAATATATTTCATTCGTGAACACCAGCTATTATATTTTCACTCGTGGCTACGCCACTCGTGAAAATATTGCATCTGGTGTTCACTCAGTGAAATTATATTTCAATCTTACATGCAAAACAAACAAATATCCTCTATATGGTTCTATGTTCTTAATCAGATGTAACTCGAGGTAAATCCGTAACGTACCGGCTAACGGTATTTAGCTAGGTTTTCGAAAAGGTCAAATCATGTACGGTTAATAGATCACATGCTCCTCCATGTACCGAAAACAGGTCACGTGCTCCTCCATGCATCAAAAATTAAACGCGTACCAATACCCTGCGGGCCGGAGCTCAACACAGTGAAACTGAAAATGTTGCAGACTCGGTTTGATTGAACCTGTTTGTTCATGGACGGTACTGGTAAGTGCAAGTTACCTTCCAAGCCCCATAGCACCGGTTGAAGCAGTATTCAACATTTAACATAAACTGGTAAGATTTGGAATTTTGAAACATCTGCAGATGTGTTCATATGGTGGTAATCATGGAACCTTCAATGTGACACTTCCGTGCCATTCCATGAAAAGCGGTATATACCAATAAACTTCTCTAGGGATTCTATATTTCTCTATTTTATAATGACATAATACTAGTAAACAGACTATACTTGTTAACTATATCTATCTTTTAAACATCATTATCATGTACAAATATGTGTACAAGTACATTCTTTAGTTTTCGGTTTCTTCTTGCGTAATGCAGTCTGCATGATAAACTACTGCTAAGAAAGGACATTACAGTCCTTACAAGGAAATGATAGCAGATGCATTGGAACAAATGTTATAGAACCTTCCTATTTGTAGAATATTCCGTTAAATGCCATCAGATGTATAAACCTTAGGGAGGCTTTTGTTTGATGGACGGGGGGGGGGGGGGGGCTTTTGTCCTATGTGTAAATTTAAAGTGGGTCTTTTGTTTTACCCGCTTATTGTTGTTGTCACAAAAATGTGTGTAATTTATAAATATTTCTTAGCGCTTCTCAAACGTCTTTTATTATTATACCCCCGCACAACAAAGTTGTAAGGGGGGTATACTGGAATCAGCTTGTTCGTCCGGCCGTCCGGCTGTCCGGCTGTCCGGCCGTCCGGCCGTCCGTCGGTTTTTTCTTGTCCGCCCAATAACTTGAGATATCTTTAACCCTTAGTCTTCATATTTGGCATGGAGGTTAGTCATAATTAGTAGATGACCCCTATTGATTTTGAGGTCACTAGGTCAAAGGTCAAGGTCACAGGGGCCTTGACTTCAAAAACCTTGTCCGCCCAATAACTTAAGATTCCTTTGACCTACAGTCTTCATATTTGGCATGGAGGTTAGTCATGATTAGTAGATGACCCCTATTGATTTTGAGGTCACCAGGTCAAAGGTCAATGTCACAAGGGCCTTGACTTCAAAAAGCTTGTCCGCCCAATAACTTAAGATTCCTATGACCCATAGTCTTCATATTTGGCATTGAGGTTATACATGATTAGTAGATGACCCCTATTGACTTTGAGGTCACCAGGTCAAAGGTCAAGGTCACAGGGGCCTTGACTTCAAAAAGCTTGTCCGCTCTATAACTTAACATTCCTTTGACCCACAGTCTTCATGTTTGGCATGGAGGTAAGTCATGATTAGTAGATGACCCCTATTGATTTTGAGGTCACCAGGTCAAAGGTCAAGGTCACAGGGACTTTGACTTCAAAAAGTTTGTCCACCCATTTACTTAAGATTCCTTTGACCCACAGTCTTCATATTTGGCATGGATGTTGATCATGACTATAAGGTGACCCCTATTGACTTTGAGGTCACTGGTCGAAGGTCAAGGTCACAGGGACCTTGACAAAAAAAAGCTTTTTCTTCTCAATTGCTAAAGAATGTCCTGTCCGCAATGTATTGATTTTGACATTTTCACATTTGAAGCTTGTAGAATACATAACTTAGCAATGCACTGGCTTAGTAACCTCAGATTTGGCAGGGAGGTTGTCCTTGAGCTCTAAATGGCCACTGTTGATTCTGACAAAGTGGTATGCGGGGGTATTCACGCCAAGATAGTGGCAGTTCTAGTTATTATTATTATTATTATCATCATCATCTAATATTATTATTATTATCACTATTATTATCATCATCATCATAAGTATTATTATTATTATTATGTCCCAGCCTTAATATTGTTAATGCTAAATGCTTTATTACACAAACGGTATCTAGGCATATCACGCGTTTTCAAAACAGCCAATGAGTTTAAAGCGTTGGTTTTGTATCACGTGAATCCTATAAACCAATCAGAAATAGCGCGGGCGAAATGAAAAAAGAAAACTCGGGATTGGAAATGGATAGTGAATAAAATTCAGAATATTGCAAAACAAGGTAAGTTAAAATTTATTTTTTATCGTTGCAATATCAAAATAGGTAGTTGTCACCCTTAGAACATGGCGCACGTGTAATTTTCTGCTCTAATATTTTCAAAATGGGAATTGATATAGGACTTTATCGCATTCGAATTGGATTGTTTTTATGCCGATTAAGAAAGGATGTAAACTGCGTGTTTTATTTGTGAGTCGGCAAAGTGTTAGTGTGTGTTTGAGACTTGCTATCTTTCTCTCTGTGCTAACCATACTGGGTGGGGATGTTGAGCTGAACCCTGGACCGCCCAAACAACAGAAACAACGGATATTATCTTTTCCAGAGGTCTCCGCCGCAGAAACGCCACCACCACCCCCGTCCCGAAGTACAACACGAGCCTGTGCTAACAGGGCAAATGATTATGAGGTAATGGCTTTCTTACGTGAAATGAAATCTGAGATGAAGACTGATTTATCGAGCATTAACAGCAAAATTGATGATATAAATAAAAAGTTAACGTGCTTAAAAGTGCAAATGTAAAGTTACGCCAAGAAAATGTATGTATGAAGCAGGAACTTTCTAATCTGTCTGTGAAGTTAGACAGGCTCGAGGGACATTCACGTAGAAATAATTTACGATTTCTTGGTATTGAAGGCCGTTTTTCTCAGAGCTGGGATGAAAGTGAACGGAAGGTACGAAACTTTATTTTTAATACACTTAACCTAACTGAATTGGCAAATGTTGACATTGAAAGGGCCCATAGAGTAGGCAGTAGACGATCGGACAGTTGCCCCATTATAGCGAAGTTTAGCAAATACAAGGACCGAGAATGTGTATTGCGTGCGGCTCGTCAAAGTCTTAACTCGTAATCGCAGTATTCAGTGCGTGAAGATTACACAGAGCGTGTACAATTACACAGGCGAGAACTGACCAAAACATTAGTTGAGGCCAGAAACCAGGGCAATATGCATCACTTCGCTTCGATAAGCTCATTGTTGACGGTGACATGTACAAATATAACGACATAGACAATACAGTCGAACGGATTGGTAGTTCGAGATCACGTGGTCGTGTTGGCGCGAACAACATATTGCAGCGATTGGACGCTAGTTGCGGGAATGATGACGCAGATACCCGTGCCTCTCAAGGTCAAAATAACTACAACAGTAGTAACACATCTTCGCGTGGACGTGTGAGTAACAGACTATTAGCTAGTGAAGCATATACTCAACCAATCGACGGCAAGGATCATGAAGCGGACGACAGTGACCGTGACCTCTAGGGAATCGGCCAAGGCCAAATAAACAATAAAACCGATGTAAATATTATCACATGGAATGTGTGCGGTCTTTATAAATTTATTGACAATTTAGAAGTTAAGTCTTTTTTAAGTAATTATGACATTATAGTCCTTTGTTAAACATGGAGTAAATTTAAGGGTGAATTTGACAATTTTATTAATTGTTATGTACATTTTGACTTTGTTTGTAATATGAAATTTAACTCCATAAGGAATAGTGGAGGTGTTAGCGTTTTTATTTAAAGTAATCTTGCAAAACTAAATATCATTCGTCGCTTATATGATGAATATGACAATTGTGTAGTATTATATTTTGAGTTATCTACATTGTTTACTTGTGAAGATATTATTATGTATTTAACATATATATCACCAGAAGGCTCATGTTATTATGATGATAAAGAACAAAAAAATGGTATGCAGTCAAACATAGAATGTATATTTACTGAACACCCAAATACGTCTTTATTTATTGCTGGAGATTTAAATAGTAGGTGCAAAGACTTTTTAGATTATATACCTGATGATAATTTGTTTCATATTTTTGGTACTGTTGATTATGATGGTAGTTATTTTAACACTCCACGTCGCAGTCAAGATAGTATACGAGGAAATAACTATGGCAAGTTTTTAGTTAATCTATGTTGTTTATTCGATATTCATATATTGAATGGAAGGTTTGAAGGTGATATTGATGGCAATTTTACCTGCTTTTCTAATGATGGTGCTAGTTTGGTAGACTACATGATAACCTCCACGAATTTATTTCCTTACATTAGAAATTTATTTGTCTTAGATGATTCGGATCATTTCCCCCTATCATGTGAATTAACATTGATTAAAAAGCCTGTGCCTAATATGCGTGGTAATGACGTTGAAACTTTAACTCCCATTAAAAGGTATAAATGGAATCAGTCTCACATGCTAAAGTTTATTGATAATTTTAAAAGTACTTTGCAAAATACATCTCATTCTTTGAGTAATACGGTTTGTAATGATGTTTACAGAGGTGTTAAGGCAATAACTTCATTATACCACGAAGCTGGTCAGTGTATGTTAGTCAAAAATATGTGCGGACGCTTCTCTTCACAACCTCCATGGTGGAATTCTACTTGCGACAATCTTAAATATATTAAATATCGAGCGCTTAGGAAATTTAGAGAATCTAATTCACTGTTGGATGTCAGAATATTTAAAGATAAGCACAATGAATTTAAGAATTATTGTCGCATTATGCTTTTGCAATACAAATTTTCAAATAGAAGTATGTTACTTGCTAGTAGTAATGATCCAAGTTCTTTTTGGAAAATTCTTAAGAGAGGTAAAACTTCAAGAGCTCTAGATATTAGTATCTCCCCATCTGAGTGGTATCAATACTTTGCAGGACTTCTTTATGATGAAAATGCTGTTGCTGTTGATCAACCTTCTGATAATTATATTGACCCTTCTGCAAGTGTTCTTAATGAACCATTTACTTTAGATGATGTGCTCAGATCTATAGCAAACTTGTCTGTTGGTAAATGTAGTGGCATCGATGGTATTCCGGCTGAAATTTTTAAGACTACTATGGATGATATAGCTCCAATGTTTTTAACATTGTTTAATCATATATTTTTAACTGGTAATATTCGAGGTCGTCGGCTATAACTCATGTTTACAAGTCTGGACCAAGTAACATTCCTGGAAATTACATAAATAGCCTTCGAATAGTTAATTCGGGTTATGTTTAACCTCAAGCAGTCCGCTTTTCTACCCACATAATCACGTCCGTGAGTTTTTACTACGAATATTTTCCCTCGTGCTGGACACACATTCAACCGTCGAAAGAAGCTCTATCAGAGTACAAACTTCCAGTAAGAATTCCTGTACATGGTTAATTAAATATATTTAAGATAAAGATTTGTGTATAACAAAGCATATAACGGCTTGGTTTTCATTTAGATGTATTTTTCATCTTTATTGTAAGTAACCCATTACAACAGTCACTAAGAAGGATAGGTTATGTTTTAAACAGTGCATACGTGCATACGTGCATGAATTTTCTACGAAAAACCGTTAGGGGATATTTTACTGATTACGTTACCGAATTCATCTCTATAAGAAAGTGACCGATAGTGAAACATTCGATGATGCACATGAGAGTGGCATATCTGTATGAGAAATGAACATAATCTGATATTGTAGTAAAACCTATCATTTAGTGTATGTAACAATTTCAATTTTATTTACATTTTTGCAAATACATCTCGAAAAACTAAATTCAATGCCAGCACTATTGATAATTAGTGTGACCCGCAATTGTATTATTGTGTAAACTTTTTAATATCAGGCATTTACATTGAATAGGCGGTGCAGGGTTCAAAACAATTAAGATGAAGCTAAAACATGATTATTTGACTTAATAGCTATTTACTTGATTTTATTCAATCAAAACTTCTCGGCCCTTTCTGTCAGCCTTCGGATAAGGACCTCGAACACAATAGTAGGAATACACAGAACGGCTCGGTATTTCGGTCTAACGTACGCTGATAAAAAAAACATGTAAACACATGATAATTTAATGCAAGGAGTTATTGACAAGATTTTTTTCCAATATACCAAGAAAAGGTCCACCTTATGTAAGTTAATTCTAGAATGTTAACGTTAACAATGTATTATGTATATTTTATGAGCCCTTTGTAGTAACCGAAAATACAAAATGCCAAACTGTTGTCATTTAGTCGGATTTGTTTATTATTGAACCTCAGTGGGAATATTTCAATTATAAAATGGTTGCCAGACACCTTAAACACGGTAAAATTTGCCAATTGATATCTTATTCCACAGTTTGTTTCTTGAAAGGAAGTTAATGGTATGGAAAGTCAACAGTATTTATGGAATATCAATAATTGCAATTTCGACAGCACATTTAAATCACAGTAGCATGAATACGAACAAGCACGGATGCATGTTAGAAATGATCAACTGTCCCTATTTCATATAAATGCATTTAAATCTAATTAGGCGTTAAATATTAATTGTGTAAAATTGTCATTTTAAAAACATTCAGCTGTCGTAAAGTATCGGTATTTTTTTTTTCATTTCAAGAGATTTATATCAGAAACTATGAGAGGAAACATAGTAATACTACCGTTTGTTGGAGCTTGTGCGATAATTTATTGTTTTATTACCTACAATACGGATTCCGTGAGGAGTTGCAATGAAGACTGGACGGAACTTAACGTGAATGACGAAAGTGCTCTGAGAAAAGTTGTTGAAGTGTGTTTAGAAAATAAAGAAGGTTCTTACACATCAAATTGCCAAATACCGCTTAGATATTTAAGTGTCGCTAAACCACTGGTTGCTCTTGCCAGTTTTCCAGGCTCAGGAAACACGTGGACACGGACATTACTTGAAACCGCAACAGGTATTTTTTAAAATCAAGTAAAAAGCTATTAAGCTTCCCCCAAGACTGTCGTCAAATAATCATGTTTTAGCTTCATCTTAATTGTTTTGAACCCTGCACCGCCTATTCAATGTAAATGCCTGATATTGAAAAGTTTACACAATAATACAATTGCGGGTCATACTTATTATAAATAGTGCTGGTATTGAATTTAGCTTTTCGAGATGTATTTGCAAAAATGTAAAATAAAATTGAAATTGTTACATACACTTAATGATAGGTTTTACTACAATATCAGATTATGTTAATTTCTCATACAGATATGCCACTCTCATGTGCATCATCGAATGTTTCACTATCGGTCACTTTCTTATAGAGATGAATTCGGGAGCGTAATCAGTAAAATATTCCCCCAACGGTTCTTCGTAGAAAATTCATGCACGTATGCACTGTTTAAAACATTACCTATCCTTCTTAGAGAGTTTTGTAATGGGTTACTTACAATAAAGATGAACAATATAGCTAAATGAAAACCAGGCCGTTATGTGCTTTGTTATACACATTATATATCTTAATTATATTTAATTAACCATGTACAGGAATTCTTACTGGAAGTTTGTACTCTGATAGAGGTGCTTTCGACGGTTCAAAAATGTGTCCAGCACGAGGGAAAATATTCGTAGTAAAAACTCACGGACGTGATTATGTGGGTAGAAAAACGGACTGCATGAGGTTAAACATAACCCGAATTAACTATTCGAAGGCTATCTATATCATTCGAAATCCATACAATGCTCTTCTTGCTGATTTCAATCGGGTAATTCAGACGAGGAAACATGTAGTAAATCCTCAAATAGATCTGGCGCCCAAAGAAATGTTCAATACTAATGGTAAGAAAACTTTTTTTATTATTATTGTTATTATTATTATTGTTATTATTATTATTATTATTATTATTATTATTTTTATGATTATTATTATTTTAATAATAATAATAATTATTATTATTATTATCATTATACTCTTTTAAACAGGCTGCAACTGAAAAAAGAAAAAAATAAAGAAACGGTGATTTTATTCCTTAAGTTTTTTTGCATTTTGGAATGAGGATAACAGTGTAATTGGTCGCATAACTCGAAGCATATCTTTGAAACTGTTTAATTTCTTTGTTTTCTTTTGCTTAAGTGTGGAGAACGTTTGTTCGGTCATCTGCAGTACGCTGGAAGGATATGACAATTTACTGGTTGCGAAGAAGAGACATTCAGGTGTATATTTTGGTGTATGAAAAATTAGTGGAAAATGTTTTTCTTGAAATGATAAAATTGGCCAACTTTTTAAATTATGAAATACTATATACAAACGCACAATGCCTCTCAAGTAATATTACTAAAACATTCAAACGAATTAAGCCAAAATGGCTTTCAAAGGAAAGGCTGTTCAATGACAAAATGAAAAAACAATTAAATACGATGATACAGATTGTGAAGACAACGGTACTCAAAAAATATAATATTTCAGACACTCTAGATAGTTATATTTTACCATTAAGCAAATAATAAATGTTAAAAATGCATGAATACTGACAAATGGGTGTGTTGTTTTTAAAAACATTTGTTTTCTTTAAATTTTAATACTTTCTGAGAAGTTATGCAATTATTTGCATAAACTATTGAAACATATTTGCAAATGTCATGTAAGCTACAATTTAGAACAAAACGGTTTACACGTAGGTCTTGAGTGTTATTGAAGTCATAATATTACGTATATAATTATAAAGAAAACAATTCAACAAAATAGGTTGATACAAGTCGATAAGAAATAATTCCATTTACAAGAATAATGTTCAACATGTAATGTGTATCTATGTGTGATATTTTGCTTGTTTTAAGATCCAAGGTTTAGAGTGTTGACATTTGGTATAAAATATCTTATATTAGTCCGCTACTTAAGCTGTTCAAATTTTAAATTGGCCCAAACCAGGGGTATGGGTGAAATTTTTTCCTCATATGTATATAGTAAAAACTTAATTAATCCCTGAACATACATAAGTTAGGATTGAGATAATATCAAAAGGACATGTCGAACCTAAGTCCTATGGGCGCTACCTTAAAGGTCAAAGTCACAATTAGAGGTTGAAGGTACACGATCGACAGAACAATCATGTCAAACTGTAACCTTGTCATCCATTGAATGATTTTAGAATAACTTTGCAGAACTTTACTATGGTGTGTCACTTCTTCATAATCTCACAATTAAAGTTTACATGTACAGCTATATGTGTTCTGAAAGGTAATGTTATCATGCATGAACGGACTATAAATAACTAAGATGTATCTACCTAATTAAGACAAATTGTCGGGCCCAAGAACTATGTTTCTATCTACAAGGCGGTCAGGTCAATGTAACATATATAGTTTGAAGGTGCTTAATATCACAAGAAGAGTTTGAATGTACACATATTTGTTGACTGTTACTTTGTCACATATTAAAGGAAATAAATTAACTTGTCAGAAATGTCTACCAAATCAAAACAATGTGTATAATCTAAGGTCGATGTCATTACCTTAAAGATCAAGTTCACACTACGAGGTTGAAGGTACACAAAGCATCTGTAAAACTCAATAAACGTATATGAAGATGGTTATAACACAATACATATCGAAACTTTAAGAAGAAAAAAACATAATCTGTTAACATTAACCTGCATTTATGTTTTTTCTATAGCTACATATTCATTTTGTTCAGTACCAGGGCAGCGTTTTACTAACGTACTTACGCCGTAAATTTGCGTCAGTTATAACTTACGTATGATTTTTCTTTTGAAAAAGCGTTTTACCAAAAACTTGCGTAAGTAAGAATTTCGTAAGTTTTTACGTTAAGTTACGCTCAAAATTTGTTTGCTTAAAACTTACGTAAGTAAGACTGACATCATTTATGAATAATGGCAGAGCAGGAAAGCTAGAATTTTTTAGACGGATGAGATCGATAATATATCTTAATGGTGAGAGCGGCTCTAGAAAAGTAAAGTCGAAGTAAGAAAAGGATAATGTGGCTTTACAGACTTGTTAAAAGTTAAATTTAGTAAACGAATACGAATATGGAAGTCATTCTATCAACTTAAAGAAGAAATTATTTTAATTCTTCTCTAAAAATGTACTAGTATAACATACCGGCCTTAGTCGTGACTGACCTCGACCCAATGTATTATACATCAGTTATTAAGTGTTCTATATTATTTCACTTTCACGAGCTTTTGAAGCTGATTTATTGAGAATTTTATAAATGATATATAATACAAACTGAAACTCAGTAAATCTCATTTGTTTTATACTGTATCAAATAAATGAGGACGGAAAAGGAGAGTATTTCAAAATGATGATGAACTTTATATGTTCTTTAAATTGTATGACTTGCAAATGTACATAAAATTATCTGTTTCACTTAATACTATTTTACAAGGCAAATATTCAGATATCATTACTTAAAGAATTGCATTGATGACTTAAATGGTTAAAATCGTTTGTTTGTATGTTGCGTTTTTGTGTCATTTTTACGCATGTTTTTCGCAAGTTTAAGTTTAAAATGGTTAAAAATCAAATCAAGGTGTTTTATTTACTTGATAGGTATTAACTAGATAAATAAAGTAAAAATAAATAAATAGAAACAAAATAATTTAAAAAATGTAGGTTAAGTGAATAAGCTAGATATTTCATATAAAAATGAGAAAAAAATCAACATTTTCACTTGCGGACATTACAGATTTTTTTCACTTCTCAAAATAAACAAAAAAAGTTTAATATCTTCCATGATGAATCATATAGATTTTCTTTTCTACTTTATAAATGCATTTATTTAAAATCGAGAGAAACCCAATTGTGATGGATGGCGGTTGGCACAAAATGCCCAGCAGAATTCTACGAAATACCAGTAAAGCCTTTTTTAAAATGTTTTGTGGTCATCAAATATTATCAAAACGCTTCCTGATTGACTAATTGTTTACCTTCTTTGAAGAGTTACACACTAATTTAACGTAAGTTTAAAAAAAAAAATACGATCGTTTTGTGAAACATACTTACGATTAACGTAAGTTTAAACGTAAGCGTAATTTCTTAATAGAATATTGCGAAATTGCGCGCGCATTGAAATTATGACGTGGGTTATAAATAATAACATTTTTTTTGTTCTTGAACAAATTTTGTGAAATTTGTGTTTTCATTATTAATGTTTATTAAAAACAAAAACTTTTCTAAACTATATTATGTCAACTTAATTTAGTTGAAAATGATGATCTAATGCAGAGATAAAGTAGTTTATGTATGTCTGTTTGAGCTCTCACATATTTAAGAATTGTTCCATCACAAGACACAAAAATGACTAAATTCTTCAAAATTATTATGCCTCAACTTTGTGGGGGGATTAAGATAAGATTAAGTTGTGTGCGTGCGTCCGTGCGCATGCGCCTGAGTGCATTTTTATAGACACAAACATGCGTGTGGACACATTTTGCGTCATGGACATTTTAAAGTGGAATTACTAGCTGACATTGTGAAACAGTGGATATATTTTGTAATAGCATTAGATTAGCAAATTTTACATTTTACATTTGACTCACTGAATATCCGTGCAAATGTTTGTGGAACATTATTTTCTGCAGATGCTGTCTCAATGGTAACCTCAAGTAATTACTGATGACATGTCCCGTTATCTGTTTATATGTACCCCATTTGACACCTTATTAAATGATACAAATATTTAAACGTATCAAAAAATATCAATTGCAGTTTGGTTATATTTCACGCAGGTTTTATTTTCATTTAAAATGGAATTATTTGCATTGATACTAGTACCTGAATTTGATAAACAGTTCATTTTAAATGTGCAAATTTTTAATTTTGGCATTGTTTATAATATTTATATTGAATACTGCTTTTCTTGTTAAAATTTGGAATAGTCATTTCTTTCAGGTAAGAAAATATTGTACAAAAATCTGCATAAAAGGTGATCCTTGGAAGCATTAATCCCAAAAATATGAAAAGTGCAGACTCGGTATGATTGAGTCTGTACATGAGGGATAATGAATAAGTGTTCTTTAAATGATTAACTCACCTGACAAGTAGTTTTTATTTACTGTTAAAATCAAGTGTGTGTATGTCCGATCACAATGATATATCGTTTAATATTCACATAGATTTTTAATTTGTTTGATTTGTATTATGAAAGTTTTTCATTTACAACTTTACTTTTGTAAATTTACAGACATAAGATAAGACATTATTACAGGTTGCATTAAAATTCAAAACAGCAGGTTAAAATAAATAAGTCTGCGTATTATTTGATTAAATGTATCAGTATGGTAAGATTCAGAACAATAATTTGATGATTTTCAAAATTTAACAAAAAATTCAAAATCATCATAACAAAGGTGTAACTCACTCCATTACCTTTGTAGATATAATAAATAAATCAATAAAACATCTTGTTATAAGCTGCGGATTTTAGTATAAAACTAAAAGCAGCAAATTCCACATTGAATATCTGTAAATTTACGGATTGACAAATCCTAAAGTTTCTACACTGTCTATAAATTTGCGGACAGTCCATAAATATCATGAAATCCTAGACATGTTAATCATGATAAATTGAATATATGGCTGTTGTCATGATGGAGATTGTTCTATCTGATTTGCTCCAAAAGATGATAAATAAAAACAAACTTTTCTTAATTTTCGATGTAAAAATGTTCATAATTATATATAGAATGATAGAAAATGTTACAAACTCAACTGTAATAAATTCAATACTATCAAACGATAATAAACAAAGAAAAGTGCAAATAATCAGTATGCAACAGACATTAACACTGATTAATTTACTTTGCAAGCTAGCATCACATTACATTCATTTCTTTATAACTTCATTTGATAAGACAGTCTTTGTTTATAGTTGGTTATTAAAAACATAATATTATAAACATTAGCTAAATAAGCTATTTTCTGACACAACAGACTCCTTATAAGTTTAACAATGCAAACAAACAACCTATATAAAAGAAAAATTATATAAAAGGATTAAGAAGGTAAATGTACATTTATGAGTGAATCTGTCAAACAAATTAGATGTTTATAATAGGGCTGCCATTGGAAATTGTATCATCAATATTCATCATCCGATATGATATCGGTACACATTTTCTGATATCGATACAAGCTAAATTTATTTATTCCTTTTAGTAAATATGTTACTCTAAATTTTGCCTAATAAGAGAAGTCATTTTTTACAGTTTTATAGGCTAACTTGAACTTTAAACCCTGTTTTTAAATGTCATTTACAAAACAACACAAAAAAGAAACTTTCTGTTAGTTTGTAGTATTTGCAGTCTTAATACAAGCATGCATAACTCCATGATCCCGATTTATAACATATATATATATATATTTCATTGTATCTACTGTTAAAGTTGATATATCGATATATGGTCGATACTTGTCTCTCGATATATCTATACAAAATTGTCTGTCAATGGCAGCCCTTATTTATAATAACACATTCAGTAGTAAGGATGAGATAATATTAATTGAGTAAAAGCAAATATCACACTACAAGCTGGGCTGCAGATAACATTTTGTGTATATTGGGTTATTACCCTTTGTTTTGTGATTTCTTTGGTATTTTTTTATATTTTCTTAGAGTTATTTCTGTATTTTTCACCATACCTTCTTTAACCAATTTGGGTTATAAAGCACGAGTTCATGTATTTTACCCAAAATTTCTGACCTTCATTGTAGACCAATTTGCATTGTAGACTGTTGTAGGTAATAAAAAAGCTACCTCCTAATATGCTTTATTGTTTATTTGCTTAGGAGATTTCCAAGCTGCCTGATATAATTTAAAGGTTGAAACAGTATGATCTGCCTGATGTATGGCTTTAAGTATAATTTACCTCATTACACACTAGTTCTGCTTCAAATGTAGTTTGCATAAGTAAGAATTTATTTACATTTTCTTACCTTTAGATATTATTTCTATTGCGTTTTTTGACATTTTAATTGCGTAATAAAGCAAATACGCACGTTATATGCAGCCCTGCAAGCAAATATCACACTACAAGCAAATATCACACTACAAGCAAATATCACAGAATATTACATCTAGAATTCAGTATACTGCTTGAGCATACACCAGTAGCCGCATCTGATACATACTCGACCATGATAATATATATAAATAGAAATGTACATTCATAAAAATAGAATGTAGCAGTTACTGATCTGAGCTGGCCTAAGCCACCGGAGATTGACATTCCATCAATAATTAAAAAATATTTTATATAAGCAAATAACGGCAAATATACCCCATATACTATAAATAAACACAATGAATGCAACGCCTTTTGCTTACTTGATACACATTTTATCTAATTGTACACATGGAAAATCAATGTCAACAAACTAGTTTCACAATTTTGATACACAATGCAAAATTATTTCTTTTACGGTAAAATGTCAACAAACTAGTTTAAAAATTTTGATACACAATGCAAAATTATTCCTTTTACAACCCCTGCTTTTTCAAATCAAAGCATTTTATATTAATAAATTGGCAATATTTACTAAAATGTCAACAAAATTTTTTGTCTGGCACTGAAAAATACGGGTACTGATTTGTTATGGGAACTGCTGGCATGCCAGTAGACATCTCAAGTTTTATTAAATAAATACAAAGTATATAGATTATTTTGTCTGACAGAGCTCCGGGTAATGTTTTGGCTTATGACTTTTTACCCCTCAAATATTAGAATAAAAACCAAGCTTAACTACGTGAGTGAAATTGTAACCAGTTCATTTTGTTCTTTTAGTGTTTTGCACCTAAACATTAGTTATGTACAATTATGATAATCAATTGTTTCAACCTCAAGTAGCAAAAATAATAAAAGTTAATTATACATGTTTTTTTTTAAAGTTTATATTATGCATAAGTTGCATGTAAAGAAATTCCCAATGAATTCTTTTGCATTTTATGTTATATAAAATTCCAAATTTGAGTCAAACCATTTTCCAAATCCGTACGTTACACGTAACCGGCTCCTTAAACTAAGGCAAAAACCTCCCTTCTTTACTTCCTGCTACTTTCATTTTAAACCTGCGTTGACAACAGAATATTATAATTTACTTTTCAATGCAATAACATACAAATTTATTGTATATTTATGTTTAAAAAATCCCCTATTTAAAAATCAAATGTTTATCAGGGATCATTCTTGGGGGCGATTTCTCGCAAAACAATCACCAAAATCTCAGAGAAATTTGTGAAATGAGAGAAAATCTCGCACGGTAATTTGAGGCGGAATATGTCTTTTTTTACAATCTAAAGAATGCTAAGATTTCACAAGAATATGATGAAAAAATCACGATTCCCATCAAGAATTTAATTTCAAATTGTTTATTAAAGAAATCGGTGTAAACCTTGAGTTATTTAGCCTTAAATAATTGCCGATCGGAGACCGCAAATTCACCGTACAGAAATACAGAATGATAGCTAGCCTTTATCTATCTGCAAGCCGAGAATTTACACAAAACAGTTTTAATTGATTTATATAAAAATTGTTAGACACAGACTAACATAGAAATGGACATGTCAAAATAAATACCGGTAAAATTTGTCTTCTAAATGTCACATCAACCACGGTAAATTTTGCCGTAAAGAACAAATGTAAAAAATTTGTTTTACGATTCCTGATGAAATATCCGATAATAAATATTCTTTTATTGACCAAAAATATTTAATTTTATATAATTGCAATCAGCAACAGCTAGAATTTTGAATGTTTCAGCGGAAAACAGACAAATATTCATTTGTCACATATTTTCGCGATGTCGTGATTAAAATAAATACCAAGAGAATCACAAAGAAAACAATATGTTAGGTTAGGTTATAAAAATATTCTTCAAATCTCAACAATCACTTCTGTACAGTGCAGAGTTGTCCATTAGGAACATTGTCTGCAATATTTATGTTGTGTTATATTTATTTTTCACAATTAGAATTTTATTATGTTAAAAAATCACTACATCTTCTTATATCCTCATTAAATATACAATGTTTATATGTACAGTTATTTTAAAAAGTAAGAAATTTCCATATTTTTAATCTCGAGCTCATAAAACAGAAATATAATGCAAAGATAGTTAAGAAATATGAAAATTAAATCTCTCAAGAAAATCTCATTTCTCTTATTAAAATGTTTCAAATAAGAGAAAATATCTCACTAAAAGTCCTGACCAGAATGATCCCTGGTTTATACTTCATTCCTTCATGCTTGTGTATTGACATACATGAATATTTTTATTTTGTTCAGCATAACTTTGACACATGAGCTCTGAAAGTGATGCTTATTTCAGATTTTCTGTGGGTACACAATAGCCATATTATTTGCAATTAACAATAAGGAAGTCTAAATAATTTGATTAAATTTTCAACGTCAATCTATTTTCAAGTTTTCCTTGTAATTAAAGTTCTAAATCCTCCCTAAATAGGAGATAATAAGAATCTTACACCGGCTGCCGGTACAGACAGGAATATCTAGCTCGATGATAACTGTTTACGGCTGTAACAATGCTTTGTTGAGTTTCCCTTAAACAGTTACCCAAGAGCTAGATTTTCTTTTCAGTACCGACAACCAGTGTAACTTTGTTTCTTTTATCTTGCATATTAAATGCCATTTAATTTCGGAACAGAAATTACGAAAAACTGATATTTTCAGTTCTCTGTTTATTTCATTATGAATGCGTATGAACTGACAAACTTCATTTATAACGTTAAAATGATGTCATCCTTTGAACGCTTTACATTCATAAAAGGCGCGTGACAATAATGTCAATAAAAGCACGCGATTTGTCCTATGTGTAAGTCAGGGTATTTTAGCAGTACCCAAACGTAGACAATCCTGTCTGATATGCAAGAAATAACCTCTTTTCTGTAATTATTTCTAACATTTCACATTGAATACCTTTTTATATAGTTTGAGACACAATGGTTTTCTGCATAAATATAGGCCAGGAGGACATTCGAGTTTTTTTATTTGTCCCAGTATAGGATTTTTTTTCCTAAAGTGGTTTGAAAATAATAGTGCATTTGTGGTGGTAGCCACGAGATTGATGATTTCTATACCACAAGATGAAAATTTATCCTATATTTATAAAACAAACTTTTTTACTTTATACTTTTATCACATATATCTGCGGCCCGGGAGTGTAATAAAGCCATTTATTATATATGTATATTACGATCGTACATATTATAACACTGGCATGACATCATTGCGCTTTAAAAAACATAAATCTTAGGAAAGTAGTTTATCTGACCTTGAAAAAACATGGCCTCCATGACATATGAAAAAAAGTAATACCATGGAAATAAACATCATTTACCTATTTCTTGTGTACTTGACAAACATACACACTTCACTGTTACACATAAAAAGGTTAGATTTTAAAGTTTGATTGTGTTTTCATTTTAATTGTAGTTCATAAGGCTATAAATGATGATTGTTTTCTTGCACTGTTTTTTTACAAAAAATAATGGAGGCCATGTGCTTAGAAGGACATGAGATACTGATTTATTTGGAGTTAAGTTTTGAAAGATTTTTGTATTTGCTGCAAAAACATAGCTTTTGTTGGCACTAAAACAGTCTTTTAAAAGGATTTTGCCATTTATGAAATGTGCATAAAACTTTGCAACAGAATGTTTTTGGTCTTCAGAAATGTAGCACATTCAATGTAAATATTCTTATTGTTATCAATTTTATTTTTGTTTATGATTGTCCTTAAAATATAAACCTGGAAGTGTATTTTCAAATGGTTTATCATTTTACAATAAGAGCTTTGTTGTTATATGAATGATGGCCTACTTTCACTTTTGACAGACTTTAGTTAAAACAAACATGGCTGACAAAGCGGAATCACCTTAAGCATAGGCTATAGATAGAAATCATGACAACAACAGAAACTTTGATCTGCAGTTTAAACATGAAGTGTAATGTTTTTTATGAATGGTTTTAAAGCAATTTAACAAAAAAAAATATATTGATCTCCCTAAAAATTAATTAACAATAGTTTTTTTTATATATTACCAATGTCAAATAGCTTTCATATCTTTGTCTCGCACGAATATGATATTAGTGAATTTCCTCATACCTACCTAACAGGTAACAGTCTTCTATTATATTGATAAATACTGTATCACTATGTAACGCGTGTATAACAAAAAAATTCTGGTCTTTTTGAAATGCATCCAATTTTTTCATTACAGAGTGTGTTCTACTTTCAGTATTGAAATAAACCATTTTTTAAAATTTGTCATGAAAAAATGCATGTAATATAAATATGTGTATGTTAGTGTTCATCCGTGCTGTTCTACTTCGACGGGAGCGATAGCGACAGGAGAATGTTTCTAATTTCTGTAGAACAGCACGGATGAATACTAACATATTTAGTGTCAACCTTTATTTGGCCTCATTATCATTCACTTTAAAACGTCACTATGCGGTCTATGAAGTACTATGAAATATAGGAGTCCACTATGGACGAATTCGATATAGTATCGGTTTTTGTTCTTCTATGAAAATTAACCCACGGAAATACAGCGTTTTCATTGGATGACAAATAAAGTTGGACACTAAATCATAATATTAGTCCCTTTTGTTACTATTTGTATATTTGTTAAAATTATAATAATAAAAACAGACTTTGATATTTTCATCATCTTATGTTACTGACTACAGTAGTGACACAAACAGAACATTATTAATTTGACATGACAAATATGCATGTAATATTACTATATTATAATAGTAGTCACTTTTGTTACTCTTTGTATATTTGTTACAATTATAACAGACTTTGATATTTCTACCATCTATCTTCTGTTACTGAAACAGAACACAGTACAGTCATGTCACATAACATTTACAAGTCTTTTAAGTCTTGTTTGTATTCAATTGAATTACTTTCCTTACCAAGTAGGCATCAGTGAAAGCATTTTTACATTAAATATTTTACCCCTCTTTTTAATTATGGACAGTGCATAAGATAAGTATAATTATGCAAACAATGGTTTACAACACATTCGGAAAAAATATACAATAGTACTTAATCTGAATATAGCATGACCTGTGTGTAGGAATAATTTGGTAAGGTATCTGTAATGAGCACATTTTTTTGCGCGGAGCTTCTCAATTGCTGCATTGAAGCAACATTTGTACTTGTAGTTTATAGATATTCTATGCTCAAATTTAATATTAAAAAATATTGACAATGGATTTTTAAATAATCGTGTTTTGACTTCACACAAAGAAGTTATGTTATGTTTTAAACTCTTCACACTATAGGTTGTCAAAGTATCAATATAATGATAGTGTCATTAAGAAACTGTTATTTTTTTTTTTTTTTTTTTTTTTAGAAAAGACCAACTTTACTTGGCCTATAATAGGATATGCAGCTTCCCATACATAGTTTATTCAATCTTTTATCCAAATTAGACATTTTCAGTAAGAATTTAATAAATTTCAATAAATTTCTACGACTCAAAGATGGGTTCATAATGAAAGGGAAACAACTCATGTTGGAATGTGTACATATGTTATTTAATTTCAATAGCTTGGAGAAAGTCTTAATGTCATGACCTGTTTATGATGTGTGAATAACTCACAGCAGGACATCATTGTAAGGTCAGTTGTAGGTCATTAACCAGGAACAAAAGTAGTCCTAAAGAAACCTTAAATTTGTTTCTCCCGTACCTTTTTAACAAAGATTAGTTTGTATGCTCATTTTTTTATTGAATTTTGTTAAAAAATTATTTTTTTTTTTGTTGAATTGGATTTAAACTTGGAAAAAACACATTTCAATAAATTTTGGGACAGACCCTTGAACCTGACTTTCATGTGCATAATTGAATTTTGGTATCAGTGGAACTGTTCTTGATATTTTTGAAACCATTGTTACATACTTTCTTGTTTTTGATGTACAGAGACTTTCAATTTGGAATGATGTATAGAGACTTGAAATTTGGACCAGGAATGTAATTTCTAATGCGAAACGAATGAAGATATCAACTGAATACTGAAGGGGTTTAATTTCTGATCATGAATTGATATCGCTTTACCTATTTTCTTTGTCTTTTATGTACAGACTTGAAATTTGGACCAGGAGTGTAATTTGTGTAATTTTTGATGTGGAACTCAATTTTGATACCAGCTAACCTACTTTAGGTATTATTGACACCATTTGACCTACTTTCTTGTATTTTGACATTCAGATTTTAAATTTGGACCAGGTTTGTAAATTCTGATGCGGAAATGAATTTTGATATCAACTGACCTACTTTTGATATTTTTGATATAATTTGACCTTCATTCTTGTGTTTTATGACATTTGGACTAGTGGTGTAATTTCTGATGCTGAATTGAATTTTGATATCAACTGGCCTACTTTTTTTACAATGTTTGACCTATTGTCTTTCTTTTGAGGTACAGTTATGTTACCATATAGAGTGTATAAAAAATTTGTTGTCCCAAACTGTAAACTTCAAACATCTACACCTTACATGTTTTGCATGTGACATTTTGTGTTTTCATTCAAAAAAGTTATAAAAAATTTTCCAGTCAAAATTAATCCTGCTCTAGTGGTCATTTATTCTGCATTTATTCTACATAGTCTCATAGGAATACACTTGCAATAAACACAAATGCCCCCGCGCTCACTGTTGTAAATAATTAAACTTTAGAGAGTAAAGTAGCTAATTTGTATGGAAGAAAACCAATCATGTGTAAAAATCTGTACTTGGCACCCTTGACCTTGACCAACTGACCCCTAACTACATCCAAAGGAAGAATTTCATGCAACTTATTTTCCTACCAAATATGAAATAAATCTGTCAATATATAAAAGTTGTATGGGCAAAAAAGTAAAAATCTATTTTTAGCACTGTTGACCTTGACCCAATTGACCCCTAACTCGATCCGAAGGAAGAATACCATGTAAGTTATCTTCCTGACAATTATAAAACAAATCTGTCAATAAATAAAGGCTGTATGAGCAAAGGTGTAAAAATCTATTTTTAGCACTGGTGACCATGACCCAACTGACCGCTACCTCCATCCAAATAAGAATACCTCAATTTTATGTACATCTATAAAATATACAAGACATATGTCGATAGAATAAGGTTAATACACCTGTAAAAGTGTAAAAAATCTATTTTTGACATTGGTGACCTTGACCCAAATGACCCATTACTAAAGGAAAACGAAGAGGGCCTCCCTTGGTATGACTATTATAAACATGAAAGACATTAACTTAAAAATAATGGTTGTATGAGCAAATGACAATATCATGTACATTGTATTGATAAGTAAGTGTGAAAATTATTAAGCCATTAGTTCAGATAGAACATAAGATGTTTCAAACTTCCCGGTTTAGGTTAACCATTATTCGTTTTCTAAGTGCTGAAAAGGGTCATAACTTGGTGCAAATGAATGCCATAGTTATGTAACTATGCCCAGATCATATACTTTGTATGGATTAGTAAGTGTGTAAATTATGAAGTCATTGGTAAAGGTAGAACTTAACAAAAATCCAACTTGCCGTTCTAGGTTAACCTCGTACGGACAGACCGACGGACGGACAGACGGTTCAATTACTATATGCCCCGGGGCATAACAAAATATTCTTCAAAACAACAATGGTTAGAACTAAGATATCTTTACAAGAAACATTTTCTTGTGGACTTCAACAAGATTGTTCAAGCACCTATTCGATAGGAATATATTTCATCCAGTAAATTGATTGTCTGGTTAATATAAAGGATCTCAATACGCATGTATATAATTGACAGTCAGAAAAATATTACCTGCAGAGATCCTGAGAGCTTCAAACTTGCCTTCAACTGAAAAGGAATGAAAAAAATGTTTTTTGTTTATTTACAACTTTTGTATACAGTACTTTCCAAATTCTGCCAATCCACGCACTTTTTCTACTGGTGGTTTGTCACTGTGACATCCCTGCAAGAGTTGAAACTTTATGCTCATCACCCGATCAGGTGAAATTTGCGCTTTGGGAATTATCATCATTGTGGATCACTGAAATATTGCAGGGACATTTCGCTCTCTCTGGTGACCATTTTTTAAGTCATTACACATATTTACCTGCGTCTGTAAAAATAACACATGCATCATTTGTCTCCAGTGGATATTTGCACAATTGTTTTTTTAAAAATTGTTAAAGTATGTAATTGTCAGTTACCAACATTCATCGCCAATTGTTAAAATTCCATAGTGCTAAAATACACATTCTAACACTATCGGATTATTTTTTCTATATAAACAAAGAAGGCCCGAAGCGTGCATTATTATTCAACAATGCACTCGCCGTTCTTAGTACCTCTCCCTGTGTATTTTCACATTGAGGGCGCCGTTTTGTTTAAAACGTCTGATAAATAAAAACATTTTTTGTCGAATTTTGTTGTGAAAGCTATCTAGAATGAAAGAAAATGGTCTAACTAAGAAAATGAATCCGAACACCAATATCTTTAATTCAGTCGTTAACGCTGTACAGACGTTTTAAGTGTTGTTTACGTGACGTCACACTGTAGCGCCAAACAGAATTTGCAAAACAATCAAATCAAGTACGCTATTTTAATGTCGCAAACGAGTTAAGTTTTACATTTATTTCACTTTTAATAATTTGTATTTCGCTTGAAAAATTATAAAGTGAAATAAAATAAACCAACAAAGTTTTTCCAACGTTTTTAAAATTCGTTATTCTCAAAATGTTATACATAAATGTATACACACGGTAGATTTAACGACATTTTTTTTCAACCCACTGGAACAGCCGTTAAAGAACGTTTCTATGGGAAACTCTCAGGCGAAAACAAATTTAACCGCCAAACATAAAGTCAAACTTTCTAATAATAATTCTAATTTTTCTTGACGTGTTAGAATGGAAATAGATATTAATTCTCAGTGCATTATTGTATAATAATGCACGTTTTTCGTTCAAATGCTTTGTAATTAATCACTCAGGCCTAACCGTGCATTATTCTACAACAATGCACTCAGAATTGATATCTATTTCCTAACTATAACTCCGCAAAAGGGATATGTCGCCTTGTATGAAAATTAACAAAGGGCATATAATACCTTAAATATCTAGAAGTGCAGAGTAACAGTAACGATTCTTGTGCACTGCACTTCGGGTCATTGAAAAAGCCAGGGTTTTTTTACTAACAAATTGACACCTGTAGTCGGCGTCTCCGCCTCGGTTTATTCCCCAAAAATATTATTTTCCGGTTTAACTGAATCAGATTAAATTTTAATGTGATTTAAAATATTTTTGTTTTCCATTTCAGCAAATAAAACCCACCAATTGAAGTCCAAAATAACCAAAAACATTGCAGGAAACTGCAAGTAGTTTCTCAACATGGAGGCTGACATTTTGTTTTTTTGGCTATATCCCGTATTGAACGGTTCTATTTCTTGAAATTAAATGCCATCAAAATGTTGTCATTATCTGGGTTATTGTTTTAAGTGAAATAAGATCATTTTATTTCAAAATGACTTATATAGGCATGTGTGCCACAGCTATACTTGAAATCATACAAAATTGGAAGTGTTACATGATGATAAAGTTTTTAAGGGAAAAACAGATATAACTTTGTGACTCTCTACAAAGTGACTCTCTAGTTTAGTATTTAGTATGAATAAAATAAAGTTTCTTTTAACGTCATAATTTCCCCAAATTGTCTTTCCCCATATATATTTTCCCCTCCCTACCAGCATCTTCACCTTTTCCTAAAATATTACCCTGCAAGCATGCATACCAAGATTGGAGTCAATCTGATTTATAGTGACTGAGTCATGCTCCGGAAAAACCTAAGGGGACGCAGGTCCTGCCAATGCCGACAACGACCCCAACAAAGGTAACCCCTATACTTATGTCGCCTAAACCACTCGCACATAAAGTAGCACCAATAAATAAATGAAAAATTATGTTACCATTGTTAAATAATATACATAGTTTGTGTCAAAATTTACACACTAGATGACATCTGAAATATGACTAGTCGACTCTTGAAAAGAATCTGTCAATCTTATAGTTTATACGATATATAGTTAGTGCACCTATTTTCGTGCATTAACATCTGCAGTCGCCCTCAAGACCTCACTGGGCAGGCTCCGGCCTCTGTTAATGCATTCAAAAAGGGGCATTAACCATCTTACAGTAATAGAATTGATAAGATAAATTGAATGACATTTCGACCATTTGACCTCACATACTCTAAAGAAAGCACCATAATATAGTATATTTAATTTAACTCGTTAAAGAAACTTTAAATAATATTGAACTATGCAAAATGATATTTAGTGTTCTATGTTTTGTATTATAATGTTAATGCGTCCCAAATGCCCTTCTTTCTGTCTAAAAATACCCGACGCATCCCGAAACTGCCTCCTCATGATCATGTTGTTCTTGTTAATAATACATATATCCGTTTGTTTATTATGAATTATGACCACAACCATTTTTTTGGGCTTTCAAATTTCAGTTGAGCTATAGAAAATTTTATTAAAATAGCCCAAAAGGATTTTAGTCTAGACTTGTTTGGAGCAATGTTTTGTTGTAACAGTAAGTCAATACATGAAAAACAGAAACGTTATTTCTCTACCTGAAGCATATTCTCTCTCTGTCTCGATTCATGTTTATTAAATTGTTTAAAATGATGTTTCCAATCTTAGATTCTCTCAATATGATAGAGTCATCCGAAAATAAAAATGCCCGAATCCGACCATTGAATACCCTTTTGAAGAAATGATTTCATGATCAATCACAGTGAAAATTACCTTCACCAGCCGGGATTTGAACCCCCCGAGTATCCAGATTTACTGCGAGTCAAAACGGGACGGGTACTCCCAATTTCAAGCATGCGTATGTGTGTTTTGTATTGATTTGGACTGTTTCACCCTCTATTGTCTTCATTATCTTGCAGACGTTTAAATATGTAAGACTAATAATTATTAAATCAATCGTTGCTTGCATTTTCAATATGCGTAACGAATCAACGAAATTACATGACCAGGGACACCGCAAACCAAAAAATAAATAAATAAATAAATAAATATTTAGTACTTTTATACTTATTTAATACTTATACTATTTATACGTCAATAAAAATACGTTTGAGATAAATACACTGTAAATATCAGTGTAACCCACCATTCTTTTGTCTCCAGATTAAAATTATTATTATTATTATTATTATTATTATTGTTATCAGTCTTGCTATTTTAAAGCCCTATGCAGTAATGTCTAGAATTAAATGATTTTATTTTTTTAGGTTTCACACGAAAACAGCCAACGAGTAAGAAATAATGGTTGGTTTCTGATAGTGATACAATTTCTTCAAAACTATTTTATTAGATGTGATTTGAAATAGTAACTTTGATTGTAAGTTTATACTATTTATACGTCAATAAAAATACGTTTGAGATAAATACACTGTAAATATCAGTGTAACCCACCATTCTTTTTTCTCCATAATTAAAAAAAAACAACAACAAAAAAAACACTAAAACACTATGGTTCCTGTAACAATTTGTCATAATTGATGATGCGATAACAGATTTTGTGAAAATATGAACGGCTATATTCAGTTTCAACACTATATCTATTAAACAAACAAACGCAAATTCGATTGTGTAGAAAGCTGCACACTTTTAAAGAATTTTATCTGCTAAACCTTTACCAAAGTTGTGTCGCTTTCAAGGAATTAAAAGATAAGATCAAAATTTATAGATATTTAATTTCCAGGTTGGGTTAACCCTAAATCCATTGGATCAATAAAAGAACGTTTGTTTTATATTTAGTTTATAAACTTTGTTGCCATTTTGATTTGGTCTAAAGTAAGTACAACTTTTATGTCAACAACGAAATTTATTTTTGCTTATTGCACCCTAAATGAATTAAAGATAAAAATAGACTATAAAATAACTTTTGCCATATTTTGCGTACATCTTTAATCATATTAATATCCTAAATTCAGTTTTTTATATCTACTTGACAAAGCTTATTGACTTGTTTAAATGTGGTCATTACGACAATGCGTTACCTGATTTCTATTAAAATTCAGGATGATATTATATCATGTTTGGAATGAATGACAAGCTGTAATGAAATTTAATTTTATAACCTACAATCAGTTACCTCCTCAATTATTGTATCACCGAACTAACCGCACTGAAATCAATGTTCAAGTATCCTTTACTACACATGACTAATTTTACTATATATCTTAACAATTTCAATTATGCTATCTATAATTATATCTTTCACCGTTAATGTATACGATCCTTTCATTGACCGTCAACAAAGAGAATAAATACTATACCTTGAGCCGTATATAACACTGCTTCATAGCCGAAATTATACCAAAGCACGTGGTAAGTTTACATCGCCGAGCTTTGTTAATCACTGTTCTTAATCATAAGCATTGTTGTTACAGATGACATTTAATTGACATATACGTTTTTAAGGTTGATTTCAAATCAGTTGCAAATATAAAGAAAGTTGTATTACATTTCTTATTTGTAATGCAAGTTATTAGATAAAAACAAATTTGGATGGAGAGCTGTGATTAAACTAATTAAATTCAATATATTGCTGTGATTTTAATTTCATTTACCACATAAACTCAAGTGCAGATGTGTAATAAATTCGTTTTATGTATAAAAACCCGACATATCAATGATAATAGATCAAACTAGAGTTTCGCATAATAATATTTCATTCAACTCGTTTTATAAATTTAGCTGTTACAATTTCCTTTATTTAATGAACGACAAATTAATGGATTACCGTTATCAGATTTATATTCATTAAGACTGTTGACTTTTGAAAGTGCCGAAAGTTCAATTATGGCGTTATTTAATTGTTTACTAACACCTGGATCTTTTAACGATGCATAACAGAAAGTCAGCGTGGTGTGTTTGCTACTGTGATACTATTGCTATTAAATATAAAACAGTTAAAAGTTATAGAGGCTATTCGTTGCCAAAAATCCAGCCTTTGAAACTTGACAATGCATACTTCGGTTCTACTAAACAGATTAGTAAAAATCTAATTGTCGATCCGAGAGTTACATACTGCACTGGTATTAAGCATTTTGATTATCTCGATTTGATAAAATGAAAGCTGTTAACATGCAACTTAGATAAATTGCAAACTGTATTTATAAATGTATAACTTCAAATTTGCGACATGTAGAAATGTAAAACGATAGAACGTAACACAATACGTTTAATGCTGTGCATCATGGACGTTGAGAATGTACTGCTTCAACTTGACACACTCAGGTTTACAACACCACACTTTCCTTTACATTCTAACGCGATTGACATTTGTAAACGATTTTGCAACTTCCATATATGGAATTATCACGAAATAGACGAAAATTAATAGGCGGGAGCCAATTTCACGAAAGCAGAATATAAAGAGAGGTAACTCTTGCTGGTAACAAAAATATTTCAAATGGTATAGAAACTGTTGCATCAATCTTTGACTTTGAACATCCTCTGGATTTGTTAAAACGTATCTAGTACAGGATGTTCAAGTAATGCAAAATTGGTTAAGATTATAATGTAAAAATGTAACAACGTATATACTGATAATGAGCATAATAATATGCAAAAACTAAAGTTGGTGAAATAACATAAGGAAATGTTTCCCATATATAATGACAACACACCACTATAACATTGTTATCAATGATAGGGTTTTGTGAGCCACGGCAATACTCTTAAGCACATCTCTTTTTTTTTTTTACCTTCATCAAATAGTAGTAGAAGCGGAATTACATGGAAGGCACTTTTGGCAACACGAATAAAGAGAACTGAACAATAAGCCTGTGCCTTCTTTCTTTAAAGGACTATGTTGGGTTGCTGTAGAAAAAACTCATATTTTTGACCAAGTGTATAACCACGAAACAATGCAAAGTTTACTATCGATAATTTTCCGTTTGTATAACCAAAAACTTGTGAATTTTGTCCATTTTTAATGTTGAAATAAATATTCAGTGTATCCTGGCAACTCTGTTTACCTCCATTCGGGGAGGTATTTTGAGTCATAGGAATGTGATTTAGCCTTTTATTGTTAAATATATGTAAGCTGGCGAAGGTTAAGGTCTTTTTATGCATTGTGCAGAATCAATAGCACCTCTAAAATATGTTGTATACATGCTGTCATTAAGCTGTTACCCTAGACTTTGCTGTCTAGATTTTGCTGTCTATATGATCAAAAACAGAGAACTACTTTTATGTACATGAAATACTACACAGAATATTTATTAAGTTTTGTAAGTGATGGCTTTCTGAGAGATAAAATAAACAAGGTATACACAATGGTAGGATACTACGTCATCGCGCACCTGCTAAATGCTCCCACTTGGACCATTTTTTCGTCGACTCGAAGGTAAAATACAATTTTATTATAAGAAAACGTAAGAGTATTAAAAAATCATGTAGCGCACCAAAGAATGGACTATAGTACTTAGAAAATTGTAAAAAAATTTTATAGATTTATTGCTTGGTTTAGGCCTGAAACGGATAAGTTGTTTTTCTCTGAATGCTCCCACTCGAACCTCTCCCGAAACATATATTGAAATAAGGTTGAAAACCTTCTTTAAAGTTAATTTTTAACGTACCGGAATATAAACCGAGTCATGTATACCCATTATTCTTATATTAGTTTCAAAAGTCTATTCAAAAGTCAGTTTTTTTAAAGTTTTTTTTATAAAAATGGAAAATGCCTCCCACTCGGGACTCAACTCAGAGATGCTCCCACTCGGACCTAAAATATATACAAATTTTGAAAGCACACATTGCTGTGTTAAGATATTATTATTTTTTCAAAATATCTTTATATTCACGTTTCAGTATATTCATATACAGTAAGAATTAAATAAAAACAGCATTTTTAAAAATACGATACTAATATTTAATTAAATCACTAAACAGTCTGCGTAAATATGTCTTTCTTAGTTATCGGCCTGAGAATAAGAAAAAAAGTTTGTGTTAAAAACAATTCCTCGTTTAAAAGAGTCGCTACATAAGATAACAAATGATTATACATTTTAAAATAATAATAACGTTTTGTTTTGCAGAAAGTATTTGTGTTTTGTGACCAGTACTGGGAAAAGGATAAACCACATGCGACGTAAGGAAGCCACGATGCAGCAAATATTTTAATACCAACTGTGGAATATCTCATTGAGAAGGAATTAAACTTTCTAGAAAACACAAGAATAATAGTTTCTTTTGAAGTAATTGTCTTTGGTTCAGTTTTTTTTGCGTTAATTTTTGGACAATGTGTCGACTTAAAAGGATCAATGTCATCTGAAAACTTCACTGGCAGGATAGATTTCAATAAAGTAAAATACCGCAAACAAAGAATGACAAACTCTCCAGTTTTTAAAGTTTTTGCTCTTTTGTATTCACTATCAGTTAGTTTGCAAGGACCATGACCTCTAAAGTATTTGAGATAATAAACTTGAAAGCTTTTATATTGAACATGTTTAATAGAAGGAATAGCAGAGCATGAAGGACCAGAAGTGTTCACCTTAATGCTTCTTTGTTGTTTTTTCTTTGTTTTTCTTCTTCATGGGAGTGTTATTTTTGTCATGATTTATTATGTATAGGCTATAACTTTTCATTAATTTTCACAAGTGTCATTCTTTGGAATTTTTACACGTATGTAAGGGTTACTTCCCCTATGAAATGTACTTCCTCCTTTTCGGCTCTGTGATTCCTTCTTGTATAATTGTTTAGGAAATAGATATCAATTCTGAGTGCATTGTAGAATAATGCACGGTTTGAGTTCAAATGCGTAGTAATATAATCACGAAGGCCGATAGGCCTGAGTGATTAATTACAAAGCATTTGAACGAAAAACGTGCATTATTATACAACAATGCACTCAGAATTGATATCTTATCCCATTCTAACACGTCAAGAAAAAATATAATTATTATTATAAAGTTGGACTTTATGTTTGGCGGTTAAATTTGTTTTCGCCTCAGAGTTTCCAATAGAAACGTTCTTTAAAGGCCGTTCCAGTGGGTTGAAAAAAACTGTCGTTAAATCTACCGTGTTTAGAAACATTTTGAGAAAAACGAATTTTGAAAACGTTGATAAAACTTTGTTTGTTTATTTTATTTCAGTCTATAATTTTCCAAGCGAAATACAAATTATTAAAAGTGAAATAAATGTAAAGTTTAACTCGTCTGCGACGTTAAAATAGCGTACTTGATTTTGATTGTTTTGCACGTGCTGTTTGGCGCTACATTGTGACGTCACGTAAACAACACTTTAAACGTCTGTACAGCGTTAATGACCGAATTAAAGATATTGGTGTTCGGATTTATTTTCTTAGTTAGACCATTTTCTATCATTCTAGATAGTTTTCACAACAAAATTCGACAAAAAATTGTTTTTATTTATCAGATTTTTCAAACAAAATGGCGCCCTCAATGTGAAAATACACAGGGAGATAATAAGAACGGCGAGTGCATTGTTGTAGAAAAATGCACGCTTCGGGCCTTCTTTGTTTCTATAGAAAAATTTCCGATAGTGTTAGAATATTATTTTAACGTCATTTAAATATCCTGAAATCATTTTTATGGTTTTATATCATAAACGTAATGCTCAAATGAAGATTTTTCAATAGTGTATGTTCCGAAAAGCATTATTTGTAAAGATAATACCATATTTACATTTCATAAAGGGAGGTAATTAGAAATATATTTTCTATTAAGAGTAAGTTGAATTCTTCAATAAGAAATGAATGCATTATGCATTCATGTATATTTGAATGATTACATATAACAAGGACAAGCATTTGCAGTACGTATTTAACATATTCCTTTATGTTTGAAAATTGTTTTAGTACCATAATTATTAATACATATAAAATATATATATATATATATATATATATATATATATATATATATATATATACAATTTCAATTGGTAACAACCTAAAATATAACTTACATGATCTTTAATTACCAAGATATGGTAAAGACTGTGATAAAGAAATAACTATGATCTTTGTTTTTTTATTTCTTTAATTTTGTAATTTAGGTAAAAATACGTACACATGATAACTTTCATACTTAAAAGTTGTCAATAATTGTGACGCATGCTTTATGTGCCATAGTATGGCAGTATATTGACTTTGTAACCAGTTCATGACAAAAATGATTTACATGTTGTTCTTTAATAAACTATTCAAGTCAACCGATAGATATTGACTTCTTTATGTTCATAAACAAAATTAAAACTGTTCAATAGAATTTCTTAAAAATTGGCATGTTGTTAGAATATGATAACAGAAACATTTTAAGCGAAAAAAAAATTGGGGTCACCGTTCTTATTTTCGAGTTATCTGCCCTTGAATTGGACTTTTTCGTTAAATTCAAGGGCAGATAATTTGCAATGAAAAAAATAACAATACATTTTTTCTTATTTTCATGAAGCTTACCTTCGTTTTAGTCGATATGCAAAATTCAAGAAGGAATTTAGAGTGGATATTTTTTTTTCCACTTCTTCTTTAAACCTGTGCATATTTTTCTTAAAAATGGCCTTTTTTAAAGAATTTAAAGTATCCCTATTTTCATTGAAAAAAATAACAGAAATGATATAAGGAATTGTATGTTATTATGTATCGTACTCAACAGTAAAAAGAAAAATATAATTCAGAAGTAAAAACAAGAATTCATTTAAGTATGTATAAGTTATCTGCCCTCTAATTGATCTCAAGTAAGTAGAAAATTCTGATTCAGGGGCAGATAACTCTAAAACGAGAACGGTGACCCCAAAATTTTTTTCGCTTAAAATGTTTCTGTTATAATATTCTAACATTATGCCAAGTTTAGAACAGTTTTGCCTATATGGCTATATGAAAACTCCCGAAAATGTCTACTAAACAATGTATAATGACTTCTTTATAATACACCACAATTTTTTAACATCTAAACAAAACTTTATTCTTGAGATCCAAACTGTCCATTTAAAGTCTTATAGTCCTAGCTTTGTTGTTGGCAATAATTTTGAATTATCCCTTCGGATCCAACACAAGCCAAGTGCACCTTTTTGTATAGTGATCCTGTCAGTTGAAACTTTGCCATGGCACCTTGTTCCTGCCCAACAACGTCATTCTACAGAATCAAAGAAGTGATCTCTGTAAAAAGAAGGAAACGTTAATGTTGCCAAACACAGTAGTTATAGACAAAATGGTGTTAAAATTGTGAGAATAATCCATAAAAGCTTAACACAGCAATGTGATTTCAAAATGTATATATTTGGGTCCGAGTGGGAGCATCTCTAAAATCGAGTCCGAGTGGGAGCATTTTCCATTTTTTTTTAAAAAAACTTTAAAAAACTGACTTTTGAATAGAAATATTTGAAACTAATATAGAAAAATGTGTAAACATGACTCGGTTTATAATCCGGTACGTTAAAAATAACTTTAAAGAAGGTTTTCAACCTTATTTCTTATATGTTTCGGGAGAGGTCCGAGTGGGAGCATTCAGAGAAAAACACTTATCCCGTTTTCAGGCCTAAACCAGGCAGTGAATCTATAAACTTTTTTTACAATTACCTCAAGTACTATAGCCATTCTTTGGTGCGCTACATGATTTTTTAATACTCTTACGTTTTCTTATAATAAAATTGTATTTTACCTTCGAGTCGACGAAAAAATAGTCCAAGTGGGAGCATTCAGCAGGTGCGCGATGACGTAGTATCCTACCATTGATACATAAATTGATAATGAACATACATACATTTGGACTCATTTAAATTTTACTTATTGAAAAACAAAATGGGAAAAATGGGAAAATATATGGTAAAAATAAAAAGTTATGTACGAAAGATTACATACAACTTTGGTTATAATTTTACTATTGTTAAAGGGTTTTTTTTCTTGTCAAGTCATACGCTAGAATTAAGGTTACTAATATAATAGTACTACTAGGAAAGACAACAGCCAGAATTTGGTCTGTATTAGTAATTAGTCGTATCAAAATCTCTATCAGATGTTGACTTGAAAATTTGAAAGTGGTAAGGTAGCAGCTTAACTGTAAATGTTACTCATTCCTATTCAAATTGGAATACCATCAGTAAAATTTTTTGTAGTTGAATATAGTCTTTTCAATAGCTTTCACTTCCTTAAAAAATATTTAACCTCAGACAGTATGTAACCTGGTTTTTTTGGGGTTTTTTTAAGTGTTTTTTTTTCCAGGAAATGTGGTGTCTACAACGTTTTAAAACTTATATGCCTATATTCCTTTAAAGTCCGCTGATGTTGATTGTAGGCAATCATGCAAGTGAATATGTTTTAGTAACTAAACACCTAAAAGTATGATAAACGGAAACTACGCCGCTTCTTGTCGCCGACGGTAAATACCGAAAATGAGCGGAAAATACGTTTATTTACGATGATTTAGTGGGCGGGGAAAATGGGCGGAGCTTATTTTATCTCCTATTGAAAAACGCGTAAAGCTGGATTATGCTGATCTGAATCATGATGGTTCGACAATGTAAAGCTAAGAATGTAACTTCTGTTTTGAGTATTCGAACACTTGGTATTGCTACTATCAGTTAATGTTATGTCGTTTAACAAAATGTATTTTGTTGAAATGCATGTTTACAATGTTAAATCGGCAAACTCAATCCAAGTATGCAACATTGGAGTTTACATACAAAGAAATACAATTGTATTTTTACCATTAACAAACTGTTCAACTCAGATCAACAAGGCTGGATTTTTGGCAACGAATAGCCTCCATAAAAAGTAACCGTATTAATGATACAAAGTATCAAACCGTGTAAGAAGTATTATAGCAGATTTTGGCAGTTGATTTGGCAATTTCGAGATTTGAGAGCACACACATACTTTTTTCTTCATCATTCATATTTATAAAAAGCAGCACTGATATCCTTGGCTTCTAAGAAGTTGGTAAGCAGGACATTGTGTTAACACATGCATTCTGTTTCAACATTTTGTTTACAAATTGGACTGATCCTGATACTAATTCTGATACTGATTCGTTCGTTCGTTCGTTCATCATCCATTAATTAATTAAATTAATTAATTAATTAATTAATTAATTCATTCATTCATTCATTCATTCATTCATTCATTCATTCATTCATTCATTTATTTATTGTTTCATTCATTCATTCATTCATTCATTCATTTATTCATTTATTTTTTCAGTTTCTTATTCATTTATCTGTTAATAAAAAGTTATCAGCAATATCAAAATTAAATTATATTATGCCAGCAGAATAGAGGGAACTTGATTTTTAGAATGGAATGCATTTTAAGGGCTTATATTTTGTATATATTTCAAATGTATTTGTTTCGTAACATTGACAAAAATGTATCCTTTCATAGAAATGATAATCAAAATAAAATATTTAAACAGAAAATATGAATAGAAATAATGTAAATGCTGCAATGTTAGTATTTCAAGTATTATCGACTGCGGTTGTACGGTGTTTCAATTATTAAAAAAGTAATTGCACAATTGTTAACCTTCCTTAAAGTTAGGAGAGGTAGATTTAAAACACAACACAAATATGTTGCATGGGATATTTTTAATACATTATGTGCACACATCCAATAAGTTTCATACGTTTGTATTGATATTATGCATAATAACTAGTGTGTTTATTCCTTACACGTGTATGCAAGATTTAATTTCTTAGATGCCAATTATTTGTTACAATATTAATAATTCATAGAATGTTAATATATAAAGTTATACATGAGTGCATAAAACCTCATTGTGAAATAAAAAAAGCTATACATAATATATTAATACATGTTCATCTAAAGGCAACAGTCACGGACATTTTAAAAACTATATTTCAAATATTTATACCGATATATCAAACTTATTTTAAAGTGTATCACTAATGAAAAAACTTAAAGATACATTTTTTTTTTGTACATAGTATAAATCATTTTGTATAAGATGAATATCTCATTTTAAAATCGCTGGGGTTAAAACAGGCTGTTTTCGTTAAGAAATACGATCGTTAGCAAAAACTTGTGAAAATTAACTTTTTTGAAGCAGGTTTTCAAATATTGTCTGAAAAGTGCGTTTTCAGAGAGTTGTCCCGTACTTCATTGCAGTGTTGTTAACATATTCCGTATCACTGAGTCCAGCACTGTTAAGTGTTGAGAATTGATTACATCTCAGGCCGGTGTGCTATACGGGCGTGAGGGATGTTGCACCTTTTCATTATCCATGTATTTTTGCTGTTTTAAAATGCTTCTGTTGGGTAACTTTTACCAGACATTCATACTGTATGTCATTTCATCAATATCAAGTGTGGACCTGTTTCGAGTCTTTTAGCTACGTAATGAGTGCACTTAATGTCCTCTGTAATTATGTAATTTACTATGTTCTGTATTTTCTGAAAATAAGTTGAACATTTTGGGCAAATGTATATGGAGATTACAGGCATTATTATTTATCAGTATGTCAATATTTTGCATATAGTATGTTGAGTCATTAAAACATAACACAATTGAGCTTTAAAATTTGAGAAATCCGATAAAGTATTGTTATGCTGACTAGATTTTGACATGATAGTAAGCTATGTCAAATAGTCAATAATTATGAGACGATAGAGTAAAATTTTAAAATGTCACCGTCGTCCAGCAAACAATACTATTTCGTTTACTTCACTGTCATTCGTAGGCAATAGTAACATTACGTTAATACTGCATTGTCCATTTTTATTCATTAAAAATAAAACAACAAATTTTATCATGAACCTTAAATGATAATCAGATAAAGAAAAGTTTATTATATTACTATATTTGATGAAGCAACATTCATTTAAAGAAGATTTTTAGTATTAAACATATTTGATATGTCAACAGTGTCCAAGAGAACTCAAACTATATACTTATATGATTGTAGTCATATTCTTGTTACATTCTCATCCACATTGCCTTAAAATTATACGTTTAGTAGATAATGTTTATTGAGGCATGTGCAGACACACTTGTAGTAGATAAAATGTGTTATGACCTGTGTCGCGTTTCGATATATATTATCAGAATATTTGAAATACATCCTTATCATCTCGTTAAAGAGAATGTTTCATTTATACCCTAAATGCGTGCTTAAACTAAACACATGTGTCACTGTTGTAATTACTGTGTTAAAAGATACGATAGTGCTATCTTTGCCATCAGAATAACAATAAACCGTAGGCATAAATTAACATATAAAACTGTCCTATAGACACCTAATCATTTGCTTGTCATGTTTTATGTTCAAGAATATATCTGTTTATGTCACATCAAATGATATCTTTCGTATTTTTTGTATAATCAGTTGCACAATAATTTTTAAGTCAATGATTGCTTTGTGTGTTCAGAAAAAAAGGTTGACACGGTTATATGAAAACGTAAATTGAATATATTTGTAGAATACTAAATGAATATATGAATACATTGAATATATGGGTAGCTTTGCTTTACGACCAAACATAAGTTCGAAAGGGGAAATCTTTGTCGACTCGTGAGGTGTACTGTTGTATGCGTAGACCAATGTTGGAATATGTTTCTTCCAGTCTGATTTTTCTGCGATGTTTTCTAAGGTTCCCAGCATGTCTAATAACGTTCTATTAAATCTTTCAGTTAATCCATTACCAATGGCGTGATACACTGATGTTTTCGTCTTTCTTTCATGTTAGTAAATTTCACAAAGTTCCTTCATAATTTCTGACTGAAAATTGGCTCCTTGATCTGAATGTATGGGCATTTGGAATTCCGTAGTGTACAATGAAAATTGAGATAGTTATAAAAAGCTTCTGCCGTAGTTTTCGCTGTTTGGTTGCTTTAGTTGGAATTAGCCATCGCAAATTTAGTGAAGTGATCTGTAATAACCAAGTATGTTTGGAAATTCCTTTAGCAGATTTCAAATGTCAAATAGTCCATGCAAACCATTTTCAAGTGGATATGTAGTTGTGATGTTTACTAAAGGTGCATAGTTGTGTACATTTGACTTTCTTCTAATGCATCCTTTGGCAAATTGAGAACATGTTTGTTGTCTACATCTGCATACATTCTTGGCCAGTTAAAAATCTTTCTTTAAGTGTAAAAGCTTAAGGTTTCTTTCTTCTTGTCTGTAATCCCCAAAACCCAGAATATCTTTGTCTGACACATTTTGGATAGATCGAAGACAGTTTTCTGTATTGTTCTCTTCATAAATGGTCTGCCATGTATAAAAACTTCGTCTATTTCTTAAAATTTTGAAATTTACCTCCTCATCAGGAAATTCTTCTCTATCCCGTTCTTTAATGGCAAAACTTGTTATCAATGCTGTTCTTCTCCATCTTTCTATGGTGGCTATTCTTGTTCTACTTTCTTTCTTATTTCTCGCATCTCTAATCTGAGCCATAGGGTTCCCAAAGGTCTTCTGTTGCTTCAAGTTTGTTGAATTAGCTGCTTTTGGGAGAGTCTCTATATATGGAAAATGTTTTAAAGTATATTGGGTTTCATGTAGTCTTCACAATGTTTTTTTCAATCTTGGGTTTTAAATTTTGTTTTTTTTTCTTTTTATAAGTTTTTGGGAAGGATATTTTGGACATTTACCCTCTGGTCTGCGGGTTTTTTACTCCCGCTCTGTTAAAAGTAATCGGAAATCATAGCCCTAGGCCCAAAGGCCCATTTTGCCGGTTGCGCGGTTTTGGGGGATGTTCCCAAAAATGTTAAGTGGTTATTGTCCCGGGGAGTACGTGAAATGCCCCTTTAGTGCTAGGAATCTAGGGGAATTTTTCCCGTCACGGCCCACTTTAAAGCTAAGAAACCCCCCAGTTTTAAAAGCCGAGTAGTTTTTTTTCCCCCGGGCTTGGTAAATTTTTAAAACGAAATTGCATA
>NW_026864608.1:0-75189 GCF_026571515.1 Ruditapes philippinarum
CATTAAAAGTTTCAAAGCAATATCTCAAAGGGTTAAGGCAATAAGTGGATTTTACCCATATTCAATGTATTTTCTAAGTCAAAAAGGGGCATAATTCTGTCAAAAACCTTGACAGAGTTATGTCCTCTTGTCTGTTGATGAAGGTCGTGATGGTAAACAAGTATGGTCAGTTTCAAAGCAATACCTCCAATGGTTTTGAAATAAAGTGAGGTGGTACAAAAAACTTAACCAAGCTCAATACACTTTCTAAGTCAAAAAAGGGCCATAATTCTGTCAAAAACCTTGACAGCGTTATGTACTCTTGTCTGTAGATGGAGGTTATGATGGTGAACAAGTATGGTAAGTTTCAAAGCCATACTTGTAATACTTCTGAAATAAAGTGGGGTGGTACGGAAAACTTAACCAAGGTGTGACGCCAACGCCGACGCCGACGCCTACGCCGGGGCGAGTAGGATAGCTCCCCTTTTCATAGAAAAGTCGAGCTAAAAAGATTCAATTTATTTTGCCTTATGTAATTGCCTTCAAAATCTGAAATCTGGGTCCTAAAATAATAACAATAATAAAAAATCCTTAAATTTTCTTATGTTCTATTTATGCTATATACTATACAATATCATGTACATATATATATGCCCATTATGTCAAATATTTGATTATGTGACTTACGCCTGTGTTCTTATTCGGGCTCTATAACAATTACAACAAATTAAGACTCAAAAAGTTATTTGGGATCTTAATAAAAACAAGCAAATTCGTTGAATTTATATCCCCCGCCGAGTACTGGTTATTATTAACACAACAGCTGAAGACATTAAGCTTTATTTATATAATAATCATGGCATAAACAGTAATATTCTTTGAACTTGATAAATATTCAGGGCAATAACAGAGCCATAACTTTGTGTGTTAAATAGTAAAATCTGGAAATGCCAATGAGATGTATGCATACTACATAACTAATCAAGGGCCATAAATCTGAGTTATAAGTATCTGACTGGAACAAGGCGACTAAATATGCATATCTCCTCTAAGTATCCCATAAAGTTTCATTGAATTCCAGCCAGTAGTAGCAGAGAAGTAGCGAGGAAACAAATATTTTTCTATATGGCTACTGCATAATGATCAAGGGCCATAACTCTGATTTTAAGTGTCTGACCGGAACTAGCCAACGATATGCGCATCTCCTCTTGGTATTGAAGGTTCCCATAAAGTTTCGTTGAATTCCCGCCAGTAGTTGCAGAGAAGTAGTGCGGAAACGATTTTTACTCTATATGCATTCTACATAACTAATCAAGGGCCATAACTCTGAGTTAAAGGGTCTGACCAGAACAAGCCGACGATATGTGCATCTCCTCTTGATATTGATGATTCCCACAAAGTTTCGTTGAATTCCAACCAGTAGTTGCAGAGAACTTAACTCCGGAAACGATTTTTACTCCATATGCTTATTGCATAACTAATGAAGGGCCATAACTCTGAGTTAAAGTGTCTGACCCAAACAAGCCGACGATATGCGCATCTCCTCTTAGTATTGAAGGTTCCCATAAAGTTTCGTTGAATTCCAGCCAGTAGTTGCAGAGAAGTAGCGCAGAAACGATTTTTACTCCATATGCATACTGCATAACTAATCAAGGACCATAACTCTACGTTTAAGTGTCTGACCAGAACAAGCCAACAATATGCGCATCTCCTCTTGGTATTGATGATTCCCATAAAGTTTCGTTGAATTCCAGCCAGTAGTTGCAGAGAAGTAGTGCGGAAACGATTTTTATGCTATATGCATACTTCATAACTAATCAAGGGCCATAACTCTGAGTTTAAGGGTTGAACCGGAATAAGCTGACGATATGAGCATCCCCTCTAGATATTGATGATTCCCATAAAGTTTCATTGAATTCCAGCCAGTAGTTGCAGATATCTACTCCGGAAATGATTTTTACTCTATATGCATACTACATAACTAATCAAGGGCCATAACTCTGAGATAAAGGGTCGGACCAGAACAAGCCGACGATATGTGCATCTCCTCTTGATATTGATGATTCCCATAAAGTTTCGTTGAATTCCAGCCCGTAGTTGCAGAGAACTACTCCGGAAATGAAATTCGGACGGACGTATGGACAATGCCAAAACTAAATCCCCCTCTCGATTCCATCGGCGGGGGAAAATTAAAGTTTTTAAATATAATATAAAAAATTAAGTTCTAAATTAAAGTTGTATTAAAGACTTAAATTTCAATTTGTGTTCTTCATAACAATAATAGCAAAGAGTTTTGAATCCAATTGGGTCCTTAATGTATCTTATTTGAGTCCTTAATATAACAAAAGTTTTAAATTTCATTTGGATCCCTAATCACACTAATAACAAAAGCTTAATTTTCTATTTGTGTTCTTAATAACAAAAATAATGAAGGCTTGAATTTTTGCAATTTTGTTTGGGCCCCTAATAACAAAGGCTTGACATTTTGTTTGGGGTTTTAATAACAATAATAAGAAAGATTTTAATATTATCACTGTATATTTACAAAGTAATTGTCTAGCATGCAAAATATGGTGTAGGATTTTCTTTGAGGAAATGCTCATAAATGGTCATTTACTATAAATCTACTTACTAAAGCAGCTTTTGTTGTCTACAAAAATTCAATAAGAAAGTGGCATTTGTTGATTTGAACTCAAGTTAAAAAAAATATGATTTAGTGTATAAAGTTGAAAAATGATAAATGTAGGCATATGCTTGTCTGCACGTGACTAGCACAATGCCTAACATTATACAAAAGCCTTCATTTCTATGAGACACAATTGCCTGTTTTTCATCATACTACATGTATATAACTATTGTATAGAAAAGAAAGGTTTTTCCAACATCCCATTGATATAGAAATAAGATCTTTACAAAAAAGTTCTCACATATGTTATGCTGTTAGTCATTCGGCGAGCAAAGGTGAGAAAGTGTACGTAGAATGAAACAGATACAAAGCACATGATATTCACACCCAGCGCTCATTTAGATTGTATATTTACGGACAGTGGTATCGTTATAATTACTAGACAATCCTTATGTTATTCATATTTCAACACTAGTGTTATTGACTGATCAAATACGGTGATACTATCATGGGTGTGGCTCTCAGATTCTTGGTGTTACTTATTGGGAACTGAAATTCTCTCTATATAATTATATAGATAAAATATAATGTCAGTCCATAACAACATGTCTGCCATATAGTGTTAGAATTGTAGTTTTACCACCATAAATTGATGAAACTTATCATATTAAGTCAAACGACAAGGATTTTTATTATTGGCACAATCAGGCACCTATTCAGAATCAATGCCAAATTAGTTTAGTTAAGATACAAACAGGCTCTTGGGAAAAAAATCAATGAGCAATTATTTAGCCACATGAGCTGAAATATTTGTAGAAACACCATGGTTCAATCACTGGCCAATCACTTAAGGCACAGACAAATGCCTAATATATAAACCATCACTCCCATTTTAGGCACAAATGGGAACTTTAGTAGGGGTACTTGTGCAAACACAAGGGTGGCGGCATGGTCGAGAGGTTAACATGTCGAACTAGTAATCTTAGGATTGTTGGCTGCATGGGTTCAAACCCTGTCTTGGGCAAGCTGTTGTTTCTTAGAGCAAGAAACTTTACATTCATTGATTAGTACTCACTGGTTCCAGGAAAGGATATAACTTCCAACACAATTTAACTTAAAATAAATATGTATAAACTAAACGCAAGGGCGGAAATAGGAGATTATCATTTGTTTTGTACAGTCTAGTGTAGAATGTAAAAAAAGACAACATTTACAGTATTCTAGGAAATCATAAGTATAAAAAAATCATTATTTCTTTAAAAACTAGAACTCCGCGAGTCGGATGTGTTGCCTTGTGAACAATATAGTTTAGGAGAAATGGCCAGGACAAGAAAATTAACAAAGGGCAATAACTCAAAAAATAAGAAGTGCAGAGCAGCAATTTCTTTGCACTGCACTTCTTATCAATAAGATCTATCATCCTATGAAGTTTCAAGTCCATAGCTTTTATAATTTATGAGAAATGGCCTGGACAAAAACAAAGTATGAAAAAATTAGGAAAGGCAGAGTACCGGTTCTTGTGCACTGCACTTCTTCTTAATGAGATCTATCATCCTATGAAGTTTCAAGTCCATAGCTTTTATAGTTGAAGAGAAATGGCCCGGACAAAAATAAAGTATGAAAATTAACAAAGGGCAATAACTCAAAAATTAAGAAGTGCAGAGTACCGGTCCTTGTGCACTGCCCTTCGGGTTATTGAAAGAAGCATGCATACCAAGTTTGAAGTCCATCAGACTTATAGTGACTCAGTTATGGTCCCGACAAGCTTTTGGGGACGCCGACACCGACGAAAAAAATAACCCCTATATGTCGCCTTTTCAAGGCGACACAAAAAGGAAATTTTTCTTTCTAAAGTGCTTACCTGCTTTTAGCAGCAGTGTTACAACAGGTATCTGGCATGTACAGGCCGCTAAAACAGAATATGAAAACAAAAACATTTAAAATACATACAAATGTGTCAAGCTATCTTACATAATTCCTCTTTTAATAGGTATAATAATAACAATTCTATTTTTAATAATTATGCATACCTCAAAACACGGTGGAATTAAAGCCATACTCAAAAACAGAAAACATATTTTCAAAATCCAAATTGAATTGACAGTTTTAGAGGTGCATAGTTATTTATATTCCAAAAAATCATTAAATAACTTGGCATCATTTTTACTGTACTTCTAAAGGAGAAGGGATGTAGGAGTAATTTAAGCACATTTTAATGATTCTGGCACATTTTTTATAGGTAAAATCTGTGGTAAATTGTTTGCATACTAAATATCTTAATTGGTCATGCCCATCTTTTAATTTCAACAAACCATTCATAATCTTTAGGGACATTTTCAAAAGAAATATTGACTGAACAGTAAACAGTTCCATGATCAGACTTTAAAGAGGTGCCGTCTTTACTGGTCTGAACTAGTTGCATGGGTAGAATAAGCTGCCACCAGCATCACTTTAGGTGATCTTCTTTCGTGTGTGTGTTTTGTTTGTTCTTTTTTTGTTTTAAATCACAACATTTTAAATTTATTTGAAAAAAAAACAACAACTATAAATCTGGAGGCTTAGTGTTTGAAAGTGATTAATATAAGTTGCAAGAACTTGTTTCGCAATTGAGCTTAAATAAATATGTTTAAACCAAATTTACTCGAACTAAATTTCCTAAACCAAATTTACTCGAACTAAATTTCCTTTTCACTCTTTTCCTTTCACTTCATACTACAATATCAGTATTAACGATGTTTATTAACAAAGTGTTTTCTTCAAAATAATTGGAATAAAAATAACAAGAAAGAATTTCTTGACATTTTCCTGACAAGTAAACAACCAAACTGTGTCATTTTTTGTACATTTATTAATCAAAACATTACAAATAAGAATTATACAGTTGTTTCAGAAGAACTGTTTTTAAGACAAGGAATGCCACAAATGCAGCTAAAGTATCACATGTTCTAACAATATTTAGTTCCAAATTTGTATGCAACATCCATTTTTTCATTCTAAGTTCAAGGCCCTTTTTCATTATAAGTTCAAGGCCCTTAAACTATTTAATATTAACACAAACTATTTTTATACAAAGATCAAAGACCTGTCAACCTTTTGCAAATTGCATATTGCGAATTTGTAGCCGAGATAATGATTAGAAATTTTGATTTTTTTTAAAAATACTTTCCAAGTTCAAGGGGGATAACTGTCAAAAAACATCTGACCATGACCAAATTAGAACTTGTCTTGTATTTTCTGGTAAAATACCAGCACAAGCAATGTCAACCTTAGACATACATTCCTACAAAAGTTAGAGCAGAAACTGAAATTTTCTTATTTTTTTCTAAGTTCAAGGAGGATAACTCTGTCAAAAATAATCGGACCAAAACAAAATTCAAATTTGACTTGTATGTTCTGGTTAAATACCTGCACATGCAATTTCATCCTTACATACTTTTCCACAAAATTAAGAGTGCGGAAACTGAAACTTACAAATTTTTCCAACAATCAAGAGAGATAACTTTGTCTGAAATCATCAAACAATGTCAAAATTCAAACTTGGCCTGCTTATCTATATGTCAAATTTGATTTGAATGTGTACAACTGTTGGGGAGATAATGAACAGACACTAAAAATTTCTTATTTTTTTCAAATTTCAAGAGGGATAACTCTGTCAGAAATCATCAATCCATGACCAAATTCGAAACTGACCTGTTCATTCTTATGATATATCCACATATTAAATTTGAGTTGAATATGTTGGGGAGATATTGAACGGAAACTGAAAATTTCCAGTTTATTTTTTTTTTTTAAATTAAAGGGGCCAAAAATCACTGAACCATGACCAACTTCAAACTAGACCTGTGCATTTCTTTGACATATCCATACATCAAATTTGAGTTAAATGCATACAGCTGTTGGGGAGCTAATGAATGTAGAATGAAAATTTCTTTTTTTCAAAGTTCAAGAGGGATTACTCTGTTAAAAATAATCTAACCATGACCAAATTCGAACTTCTTGAGCCTGGTCAGGGTGGCCAGACTGAATACTGGTGGCTCAGGCTGATTACTGGCTTTAAACAAGGTAAGGTTTAAACCATACTTTTCTAATCTCCTTCAATCCTAAACATCATAATCATTCTTTTATGTCAAATGAAAATAATGTGTGGTAGAAAACAGTGGACTATTGTTTGATACAGACTTCTTGTCATTGTCTAGGTTAGTCCAACACATTGTGTGCCAGGGCTTATTATATATTATAGCATAAAATCGGCTATTTTTCCCTCTTTTGCCCATGTTATAACGGGGCCAAAACCATGCGTTAACATAGTCACGCGCTCTTGTTATAGCCCGGTTTTACCTATGCGCAATACATACAGGGCCCAGTAAACAAACAAAAAATGTCGATTTGGCCTGTTTGCCAGAGTCATGCGCTCTTGTTATATTGGAATTATTAATTCGAGGGCCTCAGTCGCATAACGGCGAGCAGCATTCAAGTAATTATGCTGGCAATACGGCGTATAGACATCGCCGCTTATCTTGGTTGTCGCCCTTTCTTAGAAACGGACAGTTGTCAATGTAAACAAATAGAATCTGTCATTCAGTTTAATCCCCCGATTAACTTACAAAAATGGAAAGCACAAAATGAATATAAGAAAAAGTTGTTTTATTGACGTTTATATTGATAAATGTTCTGTATGTTTCTTTGAGAGAAAAATGTTTTATGCCTGATTTTTTTTTAACTTGTGTGCTTAAAAAAAACTGATTCTGAATCTGATGTCACTGATCTTTTTCCTACCGCCAATCTGTAATCATTCTAGGAATTTCTGAGGCGTCTGTTTTGTCTTGGGTAGAGTAATGTTTAGTTTTTCTTAAGTTAATATATCTCCAAAGTTAAACTTTGTTAAATCAATTTAAATTCGAAATTTCGTTCGGTTCTCAAGTTGTTGGCCCCGGAAAAAATAAAACGCATACGTAAAACATGTAGAGTTGGATAAATACCGTTCAAGCACAAGGATTTAATGTTTGTGTTTTATATATAATATACATCATGACTTTGTTTTAAAATTTTATGCTATAATAGCGTCAACGCACGTTTATTTCGTGTTATAAAGTCTGCAGAGTCCCTCGGAACTGTTGGAGCCCTCGCCCTACCGGGCTCGGGCACCAACCGTTCCTCTGGACTCTGCAGACGTTATAACACGGAAAAACATGCGTTAACCCTATATTTATATGACAGTCACACTTAGATCAACACTTGTAATATCAATTTGTAAAATTGGTTGGTCTTGCAGTAAAAATATTGAGACTATGTCTAAGAATAAATACATTGTATTTAGTGGTGTTCACCCTAAATGGTTGACTGTGACTCTGTTATGCCATGTCAGGGGAGTTAAATACAGCATCAATATGACACAGTCTAACTTTAAAAGCAATCACTTACCTAAATGCAATGGAGTGTTCCCGATGAAATCTTTTTTATTTGGATCTGCTCCTTTATCAAGCAACACTTTCACTGAAAAAGAAAGTCAAATGCAGTTTCTTATAGGGTGGTGCTGTTTTTTACCACAGAATAATTTTTTTAATATTTTCGAAAAAGTTGTTAGAATGAAAAAGGACTTTGTTTCACTCAGGTTCCGCATCTTTACTTTAAAGTACATGTATTCAACAAAGTTTAGGTCAATGATCAAGGACAATATGACTAAGGACCAGTGTGCAAAGATTGCCATAACATTTACTTTTTCCAGAAGATATAACATATAAGGGTTTTTTCTTAACATCCAATTATGCCTTAAAGGCACATTGAGCTTAGAAAATGCAAATATTTTTCTCCTTTTATGTTTTAGCAGTCAATGCTGATAAAGTAATTTGGTATTTTATTTCTGTCACAGTTCAAAAATGTGCACTATTTAGGGGAGATGATGATGTGTAAGCAGCCGGGTAGCTCAGTCAGTACAGCCACAAGGGAACCTGGGCCTGAGTCCTGGTGAGGCTACACATTTGTGTCACACTATGACATTTACATTTTTATTTCCATTTCACAATTTATTTCAAATTCAGCGCTGTTTTCTTTGAAAACTGAACAAAAATGAAGCTTTGAAAAAAATATATACCTATTTGTTGGTAGCCTTGAGAAGCAGCTATATGAAGGGGCGTCCTTTTCTTGTCATCTTCACCGGACGGGTCGGCCCCGCCTTCTAGTAACTCAACAACTGAAAACAAAAATAATATTTTGATATTTACATAATTATATACATTTGTATAATGATTCGCAGCAGAAATAAAGTTTGAAATTCATACATTATGACCTTGACCCTAATTTCAGGACACATAATGACCTTGACCTTGATTTCACGACACTCGTAAAACCTGTGCTAAGTTCATTATCTCATTATGCTCAACATTTTATGATTCAGAAGAAACAGAGCAGACATCAGATTTCTTACCAATAAACAGATGGATGTCCTTGGGCATATTACGTTTTAATTCCGACATATAAAACTCGTACAAAACCTTTTTTGAGAAACAGTCTGCAATTCATCAATACATGGACAAAAAACAAGCAACAGCAGACTTATTTATTATCATACAAACAAAACGGGCAGGATTTTTTACCATTTAGAATTTCATTAACTTAAGAAAATCATTTTTTACAGAAAACAAGTATCACATGACTGGACAAAGTCTTCCTTATTTTTAAAAAGCCACACCATATTTATCTAACCAGTCATAATTTATTACGATGTTACCTTTTCTAATTTTCAATACAATCTTTGTTCAATACAGACATAGATCACAGATTCTATAAGATGCGTATAGTCAACGAAAATGGGGAAATTTGATGAAATTTTTTTACCTACTATAACATTCACTTTTTTCAAATGATTTATAATTTCCATAAAAACCTATTTATGCCTAAAACTGTTGAACTGCTTTGGGGGGAAATCTACAGAATTATACTAAATTGTTAATTTTTAAACACTTTTGTCAATACTGCTAGATGTTATACAGAACTAAGCAAATGTGGATTTTTCCACCACTATCTGTGTGTCGCTTTATCTTCAAGGTGCACAACATGCTGAGCTTACTTTCAATATATTTTTCATGTTGTAAACCCAATATTCTCTTCGGAAACCATGTTTGAAAAAAAAACAACCCTATATTCAACCTCTTCTTTTTGCAAATATTCACTGAAAGTAATTATTGTGTTTAATCTCTGGAAATTAGGGATTTTACATTCAATTTTAGAGTGTTACATAAACCATCTCATCATGTGAGTGGCTCATTACACACTCAAAAATCAAAACAAAATACTTTTAATTCTAGTGTAAAATTAAGACCTTGACTTATAAATAATCTGACCTAACCCTGACTTATAGATGATCTGACATACATGTATAGGCAAGTCTTATACAACAATTAAATATATTACGCCAGTGATTGATGCCTACAGGAAAAAGAACTTACCTGTCACATAATCATTGTCATTACAAGCTGCTCTCAATCTTCTCTCATCTGAAAAAAGTTAAGTTCTGACGTAGGATGACAAAAATAGCAAAGTTTTATCTGTTCATGGGAGAAAACAAAAGCTGCAACATCTCTAACCCCCACTAACATGTTAGTAAGAAAGTAACTAACAACTTTATTTAATGAGGCTTGCACATTTGGTTTCCTGATCTCCCATGTGAACCTCAGCATATACATACATTATGTAGCATAAATTATATATTATCAACATTTACAAAACGTGTTCAAGACTGCATGTAAGTATTTGAACCAATGATATGGAGGAACTTGAAAAATATAACAACGGTGTGAAGAACCAGTGCAACTTTTAACAGCATCCTGGCACAGCACTTACCGACAATATTTCTACATGTTGTTCTTCCCGAGTGAAACTCCTTCAGTCGCTGTTTACGATGTGTAGTCGACACTTTAATCTTTCCAACGTGACATTCTTGCTTCCCGACTAGGTGAGTTTCCATGAAAGGCACAAGAGATACAAACTGGAGCCCGGCAGGACCCTGTGGACTCCATGAGGAAATCTCAAAACAAGGAACTTGGAATGAATTTTGCTGGAAATAAGAAAAAGACATAAGCTTTGTAGCATGTAGTGTTTAGTATAGTTCTTTAAAAAGTATTAGATTTATATAAAGTCCGGTTTTACACTTTTTCCTAACCTTAGGCTATGGGTTATATGAATATTAAAGTAGCATGCCTCCAGACTTGTGCCAATTTTTAAGAAAATCTTGATAATGTACGTACGTATTTAAAAGTAGAATATTTTGAATTATACAAAGAAAGTAATAATTTATGACATAATATGTTATATTATAGTGACAAAACTGTTATATATGGAAATATCATGGCCTGGGGCGACATCGAGGAGTTTTCTCTACAAAATATGATCCAGGTCGTAAAGCTGAGAACATTTTCTGTAGGGAAAACCCGCTGTAATTTCTCGTGTCAAATCTGGTCTCGGAAAATCTCGCGAAAATGTGAACTTATGTATCTTTGATACAGATTTAAAATGTATGACGTCTCTAAGCTTCCTCACCATTTAAATATAGCTCTGTGACACTTGAAATAAATTTTTTATCTCGAATACTTTTAGCAAGCATTGAAAATTTCAAGCTGGTTGTTTGCTCACCATTAAAAGATGCAACACACCTGTTTTTCATGATTGCATAAGAGCGCTATCTTATCAGTCACTGACTTTAATTGACATTCAAGTCTGTGGGTCAATTTCCAGCGGTAGTTAGATTATGACAAAGCATTTTTAATAATTATAACTTGTAAATTACACAAATTTACATCGGTTAACGAAAACTTTTTATCAAAGGTGAATTTATTTCTGATAAATCTATCCGATATTTTGTCATATCATAAATGGCCGAACATCATGGGTACCGGAACATCATCAATAAAATTATTTGAAAACAAAATACAATCATGGCTTTCTGAAAATGTAATATATATGACATGCCAGTTACTAACTTCATCATTGCCATTATTTATTATTGGAAAATGCTGTACAGCTAGCCTCGACAGTGCATATAGGATAGAGGTATGTGACTCACATATGGCTAGAACTTTTGGCTGGTAGTACAGGACTGTACGGATAGCCACTTCAATATATTTTGACTAAGGTGTGGTTGAGTAGAGTGATGTTGGGAAGTTGGGCACACAAAATTTTTTAATGACACAATTTTACAAAGTATTAAAAAAGAAATTTTTATGAAAATAGCAATTTAGTCTTTGTTGAACATGATATCTACCTTTTGTTCAGAACCACTTTCTACATTAGAAAGATTGTCTACATCTGCCTCGTTACTACTTTCATCTGTTTCCATCTTTTAAAGACGTCACACTTCGTTATCAGATCATAGTTAAATGAAACAAACATTTACCCCTAACGAATTTGCAATTATGTTCTTTAAATCTGCATAAAATATCTAAGAAATTAACTAATAAAGCAAAATAAAAAATAAAAAGTCTATGTCAAATAGACGCCCATTATACCTTCTTCAATATTTTCAAAAGCGTCTGGCCCGCTAGGATTATTTTTTACTCAATGATGCAAGAGGCGGAAGTCACTTCATTAAATGACACATGTCAACAGACGTTTACTTTCACTTTACGTTTATAAAGTTTAATCAGAAAATAACCGAAAACTTTAACCTGCAAAGATGCTGATTGTTGGAACTATATTTCTTATGTTACCTCCGACAGTTTTTGTTCTGTACATCCTGTTGAATTATTTTGTGGCTGGAAAAAGAAGTGTATGCATAGTCGTTTTGGGAGACATTGGCAGAAGTCCTAGGATGCAGTACCATGCAATGTCATTTCTTAAATGTGGTTTTAATGTGGATATAGTTGGATATGGGGGTATGTTTTATGTAATCATGTAATGGAAATGAACTGCGAATTATGCTTGTTAGGCAAAAAGTTATTAATAGCAACATTTGATAATTATCCCCTGCAGTTTTCAGTATAAAAAGTTACTAAAAAACAACTGTAGAATTCTCAAGGCAATGCTTAGATAGAAGAATGGTAAAAGCTGCTGATTCTTGTATTATCTGCACCGCCTTTTGATTGCAAAAGTTTTACATTGGGTAACATGTCGGGTTTCTTGCTGTCCTAACCAGTAACAGGTAATGGCAATGGTTTGTCTTGTTGAAGTGGAAAGAGATTTCTCACCAATGGTGGTAATGGAACCCAAAACCCCTGGGATTAGAAATCTGATGTTCTACTCCTTATGGGAAATAATATATGCAACTAGATGGCAATGACAGCCTCTGATGTGTAAGATCCAAGGGCGCCGCCCTCCAAACATTAAATTGTTCTGAAACTCTGAGACTGAAATACCTGACCTCTTGCAACCTGACCTCTTGCGGATTTTGTCCCCACACTTTGATACACATTTTCTTCCCTTCTTTTTGTGCACTGTTGGGTCAGTGGGGTGGTTTTGTTTTGGCGACAAGATATTTGTCAAATTTGCAGTGCAAGGGCATTATACATATACCATATGACTGTTGCCGTAGAATAATACTTTTTGTATGCTAAACAGTTTTACTTTATTAATTGCAGGGTCAGAGATTCAAGCTGACTTAAAGAATAATGAAAAGGTGGATATTCACAACCTTTTGGAAGTACCCGGCATTTTCAAAGGTTTGAAATTTTCTTCCAAATATTCTACAGTAACAATTTTTATTATTAGAATCCTGGATGATATATAATTTTGATATTTAGTATTTGAATTTAAAATCATCAATGTTAACAATTTATTGCATGACATTAGCTTGTCTTATTTTAATTTAGATAATCAGTTATGTATATACTATTGCTTTATAGTTATATAACACACAGTTATGCCATATATTATTGTCACAACATCATAATTATAAGCATGGGTGGAACATCAAAACATGTTTATTTCATAAGTTTGGACCATTTAGATAGATTGACAGTTATGTATCATATGAATAGAAACCTTTTGAAGCCTGATTGGCAGGATTTAATAAAATGGCTGGGGCATATAGTGTTACCCCATTCTGTCTCTCTGTCATTCCATCAACATTAGTTTCTGTTCATTATCTTGGCAAGAGTTCACACACACTCAACTTTGACATGTGGATATATCATAAGAAAATGCAGGTCAAGTTCAAATTTGGGCATGGTTTGATGATTTTGGACAGAGGTAATTAAATTTTGCCCTCTGTTAAGGCATGAAAGGCCATGATGGCTCTCTTGTTGAAGGTCACTGGAGTTGAATAATAAGTAAATCTAGCTTGACAACATCCTTCACTGTTGCCCTAATACATTGGTATTATTAGCCTGACTATTCAAAGAATATGGAGAGCTTTTGTACTCACCCTTGTGTCAGCATCACACTTTGGTCAATTTTTTGTGTGTAAGTTGGTATCTCAAAAAGTACTGAAGGGAATGGGTTGAAACTTCACATACTTATTTTGGAGCATAATAGGTCACTGACCAAGGCACATCATTCTAACATAGTTTTCATGGCCCTTTTTGAACTTCTACATAATCTTGTTGTTCTATGAAGCACTGAGAATTGTAGAGCATGATGTCCTACCAACAGCTTTTGTAATATGTTTGATAGACTTTTATATCAATAAAACTTTAACCCATCTTTTGAAAAAAAAGACAATCATGCTATCAAAATATGACCTCAGATATGTTTTCTTCAAAAATCAAAGAAAGAAGAAAATTTATATTAATATATTGATATATTTATATAATGTAAGAATACCATTTCTTGTTTCAGGATTTCCTAAATTATTACTGTATGGTATCAAAGTCATATGGCAGTCTGTAACACTTGGTTTGTCGTTGCTTTTGCTGCCCAAATCTGGATATATACTCATACAGGTATTTGAATTTTGATTTAATTAACACTTTCACCGCCAGAGCTATATAATGTATTTACCAATAAAAATAATTCTGCAAATTAAAGGAACTAACTCAGGGCCTTTTTACCTTCTATAACAGGGGCCGGTATAGGGCTGCTTCCCCAAAGAAAATTTCTTTAAAATCATGCAGTTTTCCCCAAATATTGAATTTACATCAAGTTTTTTCTTCCCCTTTTGCAAATATAACATGTAATTTTTCCCCAAAATTAAGGGCTGGGCTGCTTCCCCAACCTGTGAAAAAAAGCCCTGTAACTTCATCTAATATCATAACAGATTGATGCTTATTTTTCATTTGAATTTCTTATATATTTTAGGTATAAATGAAAGAAAGTGAATGAATTTAAAATAAAATGATTTTTATGATGAAAAAGGTACCATAAAAAAAATCAACAACTCTAACAAATGATATATCCCTCTTTATATTGGTATTGCCTTAAAGATGGTACCCTGAGTAGAAAGGGAAAATATACTCAGTGAAATGGCTACAAATGTTGTAGTTATGTATGTAAATATACTGTTTCTTCTTTGGTTGTTTTGATTGTGTATTCTTCACTTAATCTTTACCTTGCAAAATTTGTATCCTTGCAGTGGGCTTGCTTTAAATTCAAAAATGTTCTTTGGTTTTATAATTAGGAGGGTTTCTTTCTATTTGAGATATGCGTTTCCCCCAAAAAAAACCTGGACAGAGCATATTAAAGGGACTTCACACCCTTAGATTTTTTAGGACAAACCAGACTGGAGGTCTATAAATGTATTGCCAAATTTCAGATCTTTATCTCATTGTTTTCTTCAATAATCATTTTTATTTTGCAAAAAGACCTAAATGTGGAAGGTGTTTAAATCTTCCTAGCTCAAAATATTTTTTTCTTCATACAATGCAGTTTTTTATTGCACCAGATGAGCTATGTAAGATTCTGAAATTTATGTGTTTTTAGGCTTTGACCTCAGTGGAGCTTCTTCATTAAGTTGTCCTCAATTCACAAGAACATTTTTGAGAAGCAGCATAAAAATTATTGATTGATACCTTAGATATTTGGTGTCCATTGTTACTTTTCATTGGCCGTAAATTTATACCCATGTGGGAAATTCAGGTGGATTAGGTCAAGGGAACTGAAGCTTAAAATTATTAATTTTCTTTAGATTTCCTCATGATAAAGACAGTCACTGTGTTTTCAGATTTTTCAAAGCAAGCATTATCCGTCAGTTTTATTCTGATATTGTGAAAGTGCTTCTAAGGCTTGAAATTTGACCCAAAATATTGGCCGAGTGGTTTAGGTCCTTGATTTCAAACCACTTGCCCCTCACCACTGTGGATTTGAATCCTGACAGTGACCTTGGAGGAAGCTATCCAGCTAGCTTACAGAATTCTATGTTTCATCTGAGGTGCATGAAAACAATGGAGGTCTTCTGTCACCAGTAAAGCTGGAAAGTCACTATATGACCTATATATATTCTATGTATGTGCCACATAAAACCCAACCAAAAAATAAAAACCACAGAATATATAATTTCCGCTATTTCTGTAAAATCCTTGCGAGTTGAAAAAATGATCAACTGAAATAAGATTCATTTTATCAAAAGGTATTTCTTTGCAGATTTAAATGATAATGATATTGTTTCTTAATTCAATATAAGATGGAATGTTTTCTCCTTTTCTATAGTTTCTTCTTCAAGTTGTCAGCCCTGCAGCCATTAAAAAAAGCACTTATTTATATTAAAATGCTTAACATACATGGAGGTAGGTAGGTACATAATGTAGCAAATTGTATATATACATGCTAGATTGCATTTTGAATCTTGTCCAGCTGTAGATATAAATTCAGGCTGGCCTGGCTCTATACTTTTGGCATTAAGCAAGTCCTTAAAGTCACTGGTATTGAAAATATTACGTTCCGAGATGAAGTATGGATGCAATGTTTTATAAATCAAAGAAGGACATTTTTCTTAGGTATTGATAGTTCATTCACCAGGAAAAAGAAAGAGAATGTATATATTGAAAAACTTATAAACAAAACTTGATGATGTTGATCATGATAATAACAGATTTTTTTCCAAAAAAGGGGGTTTTAAAAAGAATAGTTTAAATTAAATTTTCCAAAATTTTTCACCCACTGTAATAAATTTCTGTAAAAATAAAATTAAACCAGCATGAAAATTTAGTAGGGACGAAACTTTTGTTTGTAAATTAAAACACAAATTAATTTTTCCTTTGGATGGAAATTTAAAACCAAATCAAAGGGTTTTTTCCAAAAAAAACATTTTTATTTTGAGTTTTCCCGTAATTGGTTTTTCGGTAATGGTTTTTTGAAAAATTTAACACCCAGAAAATTTTTTTCTAGTCCTTGAACACAAAACAGCCCCTTGAAATTGTGAAAATTTCAAAGGGTTTAAAAGAATGCAGAAGTACCCTTTTAAAAAAATGGTAGGGTGGTGTAGGATGGAAAAATTTTAAAATATATAGAAACCTTTTTGTCTCTACTCTATTATGCCCCTTCTGGGGGCTTACATTTTTTCAAAAGGTGCAGGGGGGGTCTTATTAGAACTATTAAAATGGGCTTTAAAATATATTTATCAAAGATATAATTCAATTATGAAAATCACTATTCATTATTATCACATACCCGTGCAAATTTTGCGACTCCGTAAAAATGGTATTGCATGGCCGTGCATATATTTTGTAATCAATCTTGTGTAAAGACATGCTTAATGTTAGCATTATTCTATAGGCGCGTCAATAAAAACATGACTCTTTTTTTCGGTTTAAATGGACTTTATTTTGGGTATGTGATAAATAGAATATTAAATTTGTGTAAGTTCATTACTGACTTAATTGAACTTGTTGAATAAAATAATATTATGCTCGCCAGAGGCTCACATAATATCTTATTCAACTCGTGCAATAAATTCAGTATTGAACTTACACTCATTCAATATCCTCTATTTATGATCTAATATATAATACAGGAATATATATTATTCTTAATAATTTCACATAATACTTGAGTGTCATTAATAGCTATTTTTGAATAAAAATATTTTGATTTTTGGATTTCTCTTTTATTATGGATTATTAGTCTATAAGGTAGGAGGTTTTTTTTCCCTACAAAATATGGTAGGGAAGTTGGGCACTGATTAGAATGGGTAGACGTTAATTGGAAACAGTATGGTATATCAAAGGTGTTTTTATTGTTAAAACTCACAGATTTCACTAGCTCTTGTTGTTTTTTTTGTTGTCAAAAAGTTCATCCATATATCATTTCCTTGATGAACAGTGATTACACTGGCTCAGAACACAGAAGTTAATAGCTTTTCTAAAGGATTGTTAAAATTAATGGACAGTGTAAAGTTATGACTGCCTTGTCTGTCTCATTAGTTTATTTTATATGACAATTCACTATGTCTAATGAGATGGAATTTCTTCTTAAGGTTAGGTAGGTTGGCTGGTGTCAAGTTTCTGGCCTCTCTGTTAAAACAGATGGGAAATAAAAAAAATGAAGTCTGTATGTGTTTTTTACTTCATTGATATGATGTTAAATGGTTTGAAATAGCACCTGCTCCAGGAAATAAACTTTTATTCAGGCATGTATATCGTACGTAACACATAATTCGGTTCAATTCAAAATCAACTCGGCCAAAGATTTAATTTTCCCTAACAGAACCAAAAGTGATTTGACCTTTGCCCTCATTATAGAGCCTTGTCTGTCTTCATACTTGTCCAATCTAGGCAGATAGTGGCCTTCCGCTTTTCTAAAGGTGAAATATGTTATTTTAGATCAATTGTTTCATATAATTGTTAAATCTAAAGAATAAAGGTGAAAATTTACTGACGATAAAATACATAAACATAAGGAAACCCTTGATATTTCTAATCTGCTGGACCGCCCTCTTTATCTAAATTAGTCAAGCAGACAATTTATTTCCTGGGCTTCTATTTTTTAGAAAGGAACATTACTGCGTGCTATAAATAGCTCTCAGATGCTGTTTTGCAGAAGGCTTAACAGTGATATGATGCACTTTTCCAAGATAAAATTCTTGAAATACTTAGTTTGAGACAACACAGAATTGTTTTTCCAACAGAAATTAAAAACTGAAGGCTGCTTTAACTCCAACCATGCCAGAAATCTTATACATGTATGGACCTAAAGGTGATATTTTGTATTTTGCAATTGAAATTGTTTAGACTTAAAATCAATTTTTTCAGAGGAGGGCAAATCCATTTCTCAAATCCAGCAAACTGACTTTATATGATATGACATGATATGGTATACGCTAAAATGACATATGAATAACTCTTTGAATGTTAACAAACTTAAGCTTGCCTTATAATGCCACCATGCAGTCTTAAGTTTGGTCAGACTTAAACACTTACCCAATTTAAATACTATAATAGGCTTGTCCATCTTTCAATCTGGGCAAAACCACTCATCATTTCTAGAGAAAAATTCAAAAATGTACGGACTCAGAATAGCAAAAAATGAACTTCATTCATGCACCGGTCACATGGGTATAGGCAGGGTATAATTATTGGCTTTTCAGTTTCAGTACTTTGATACTGAATTCTCTTGAAATAGCACAGGACAGTTCCAAATTTAAACTAGGTCAAGTACATTTATTATATCTTTTTTCAGGCATAAAGCCATTGAAAGAGAGTAAAATGCCTTGATATTTTGACATCTTAATGTTTCAAGGATGAAAATGAAACTATTTCGCTATCTGTATAATACAAATAATGTCATCGAAGCACCAATAGAAGCAAAGTTGATACAAACATTCTAGAGTTATGGCCCTTGTTAGTTAATAGAATAGCTTAGTAGTGTAAAATGGAAACTTGACTAATATTTGGGGAATCCTAATAAGACATGGTCAGAATATATAATTACTAATTTACTTAGCTAATTTTCCTGACCAAACTTGTTACAAATAGAATTTACCAAGGCACTGTAGAGTAATAGCCATTGAGTTATCAAAAAAAAAAGAAAAGAAAGAAAATAATTTTTAGAGGTCTTAATGAAACTTGGTCACATAAAAAGGAACATAAATTATGTGATATAAATTTTCATTCTAAATGTATGCCTATCAAAATCTAACCCAGGGATTGTAAATTGTTCTGATCTTTTGAACAAGACAACTTCCACTGCTAAAAATAGAATTCATATTTACTTATAATAATGATAGAACTAATTAAAAACATCTTTTAAAGTATTTGGCTGATATAATTAGGGATTTAAATATCTAAATTATTATTATTTAAATATTAGGAGTTGTTTCTTCTTGCTAAAAGGTGAGCGATTTTTGGCCAACATGCAGTTCTCTTGTTTGAAATTTAGATCGAATACAAAAAATGCTTCATTATAATCATCATGCATGCTTATCATAAGAGTAGAAACAGAAACTACTTTTTTAAATGAGGAAAATTGAAAAAAAACTGTAAGGATGTGATAATTTTAATGTGATAATTAATTTTGCTAAAACAATAAAATGCATACTTTAATAGTCTATAAATATATTTGTAAGGAATAAGGTCTCTTCTTGTTGTAATGACAATATTATAACAACTATTTTCTGGTGAGTTTATTATGCCTGAGGTTGAGGTAGCATTTTGTTTTTTACATTTCTTTCTTCCCATTTTACCTAGCCATAAAGTGAGCTCAAGTGTCAGTTAATGAGTTTTAAGCTGTCACCCCTTCTGTATCATAATGGTTATTTCAGACCGTCTGAATTTCTCATTAATAAATAAAGAAGAGTTTATAATAGTAGAATACTGGGGGGGGGGGGGCTGGAAATTGTGCCATTATCTGTTAAATGGACTTGTCCACAAAACACATTAATGATACATTAAGTCACTGACTCAGGTTCTCTCAGGATGAAAAAGTCAAAATACAATGTTTAGGTCATATAGGGTTACTCAGAGTTGAAGAGGTCAGTGTGGGAGGGCTTATAAAGGTCAGATGAGGTCATTTTTCGAGAGCACTAGTACATGAAGAGTAAATGACCTCAGAAAAGGTCATGTAGAGGTAGTTCTTCAAAGGCAAGGATGAATGACAATTTTCTGAGGTCAGTGTCTCCGATTATTGAACTGTGAAAAAATGGTCTATACATGACATAGCACTATGCAGAACAAAGAATGTACAATGAGTTTTAATATCCTTATTCAAGGGAATGGCAAAATGGAAAATTAGGACCCATGCTGTGAAAGTCTCTAATTGGAAATATAATTAGGGAATTGTGATTAAGGGGAATATGATCTACTTGTTTATCATACTTATCTCTAAAGCTGAACTAAATCCTGGAATTGTTGTGTTACAGAGGAGAATTTTGCAATCGGAATTTGAGTGGTTTAAAAGAAGTATTTTGCCACTGAAGCCACATGGCTGAGTGGTGAAGTTTACTGACTAGTCATCACTTGCTCTTTGCCTCTGTTGGTTTGATTCTCATCAGGGTACATTTATATCTCATTTAAAAATAAGTTTAGAATTATCTTTATCTTTTTCACAAATTTATTCTATAAAAGATTTATTTTGGATGATGGTTAATTTGTGAAAAAGATAGTAAAAAATAAGGTTGTAATATACTTATACTGGTGGTTCCTGCTTTTGTCTAAAAAAAAGGCAGTGAGGGGAAAATTCAGCTTGTGAAGCTGTCATGCATTGAATGAGATTATAAATATTGATGTAATTTGAAAGAATTTAATTTAAAAAAATCAATCAATGAATAAAGTAATAAAAAATAGGGTGTGTAAATTAATTAATTAATGAAATTGATTAAATGAATTCTAATTAATGACTGAAAATGATTTATTGATTAAATTTAATTAATTTATGAAATTGATTGATTAATTGATTGATTGATTGATTGATTGATTGATTTATTGAATGAATGAATGATTTTATGTATGAAAATGAATGAATGAAATTGAATGAATGAATAAAATTGAAAGAATATGAATGAATGAATGAAATTGAATAAATGAATGAATTGAGTTTGAATGAATGAATGAATAAATGAAATGCGTTTGAATGAAATGAATGAATAAAATGAGTTTGAATTAATTAATTAATTAATTCATTCATTCATTAAATGAAATGAATGAATGAAATGAGTTTGAATGAATTAAGGAAGGGGAAGGAAGGAAGGAATGTGAATGAATGAAAGAAATTGAATGGAATGACTGAATGAATGAAATTAAATTGATCTATTAACTAATCAATAAATGATAATTTTATTGATAAATCATAAATAAATAACATTAAAGTAAAAATTAAACATGATCACTTATTGGGTTACTAATATAGACAGACATTATCTTATAGACAGACAACATGATCTTTAAAAAAGGAAACATTTACTAGGAAAAATACTTTAAATCAGTAACTCTTTTACACAGATTTAATTGTTATAAAAATATTACATATTGAAAGTATTACCATTACCATTCTTGCCTTTAATTTAATTGTTGCTAAGATATAGTTAGGTTTATTAAATTGTATATTGCAATGCTGTATGGGGATAATTGTTCGTTTATTATTAGCGTTCTAGAATAGTTAATAATAACTTGTCAATAAGATTATATAAAAATAAAAAATCTCTGGCTCCAAAGTAGATTATTTTAGATTTTTATTTTTATCGGGACATAAATCATCTCCGGGACAGACACCTTATTTCCGGGACAATCCCCGACATCTGGGACATTATGGCATGTATGGGTTTAATGTTGAAACTGTGCATATTCCATAAGTATTTCAAATATTACATGTAATAATAAGTTTAACCATCAGATAAGATGGTACAGAATGTGATGCCTGAACTTGGGCCACAATGGTTGCATAGGTAGAATCTGTTGCAGTAATTAACTACCACAAAAGTGAAGAATTCTTGAGTCATTCACATTTTGTTGCTTCCTATAATTATGCCCCTTGGAGTGTCCAAAAATTTTGGTTGCATCTTAGAGGTTGCTCTTCAGAGGTTAAAGTCCTTGTGAAGTGTAATTTTGAAAGGAATCAATACTGTTGTTATAAAGAGGTTATTGCAGAGGGCCACTCAGTACAGGGGTTAAAATGTACTCAAATTTAGGACTACTTCACCCATAATCTCATTACTTCGCACAAGTTTTAATGAAAAAGCGAAGTCCACTTCGTCTTTAATTACAAAGTAAAATATTTCTTTCTTGTACAAATCACACTCAATACAAATGCCCATAGGGTTGTTTACACATATATGTAAAGTACCTAATTTGAAGTAGTGTTTTTTCAGAATCCACCATGTATACCAGTGTTTCTGGTTGTGTGGGTAGTGAGCTGGTTGCGTGGCAGCAGGATGGTCATCGACTGGCACAACTATGGCTACACAATAATGGCCATGTCTCTAGGTCACACAAACCCATTGGTCAAGTTCGCTAAATGGTGAGAGGTCATATTTTCATCTTGTAATTATAATAAGAATTTTATTGTGTATTTAAGATATTTATTGTGTTTAAATCTATATTTTAACTTTAGTTCCCATTTTGAGAACAGTCCATTCTCAATATTGGGGATTTCAAGATGAAAAAATTGAAGATGGTCAGCAGTGAAAGCCTGGTGAGACAGGGTTATTCTTAATAGGACAAAAATCATAATCGATCATCGGAAATAACGGAAGAACCCTTTTTGATCAATCAGTGATTATATAATTGGAGAATTTACAATAATGAAGAAAATATGTAAGCATCATGCTTTAATACAGCAGAAATTTATTTGTAAAACTTCTTTATTATCCCCCGCCGAAAATTTTCGGCGGAGGATATAGAAATAGTCTCCGTCCGTCCGTCCGACCTTCGGTCCTTCCGTCCGTCCGACATTTTTGTCCGGAGCATATCTCTAAAAGTATTTGAGTTATCAACTTGAAACTTCATAGGTGGATAGACCTCATTGAGGAGGAGTGCAGTGCACAAGAATGATAAATCTACCTTGCATGATTTTTGAGTTATTGCCCTTTGTTATTTTTCAAAATTGATTTTTGTCCAGAGCATAACTCCAAAAGCCTATGAGATATTAACATGAAACTTCATAGGTGCATAGATCTCACTCAGGAGGTGTGCAGTGCATAAGAATGATAACTCTACCTTTCATAATTTTTGAGTTATTGCCCTTTGTTCTTTTTCATACCTAATTTTTCACCTGAGTGGAGCATAACTCAAAAAGTGTTTGAGATATCAACATGAAATGTCATAGGTGGATAGCTCTTATTGAGGAGGAATGTTGTGCGCAAGAATGATAACTCTTCCCTATACAATTTTTGAGTTATTGCCCTTTGTATTTTTTTCATGCTATTTTGTCCAGAGCTTATCTCAAAAAGTATTTGAGGTATCAACTTGAAACTTTAAAGGTGGATGGATCTCATTGAGGAGGAGTGCAGTGCTTAAGAATGATAACTCTACCCTGTATTATTTTTGAGTTATTGCCCTTTGTTATTTTTCATAATTAATTTTTGTCCAGAGCATAACTCAAAAAGCCTTTGAGATATCAAAATGAAACTTCATAGGTGCATAGATCTCACTCAGGAGGTGTGCACTGCACAAGAATGATAACTCTACCTTTTAAAATTTTTGAGTTATTGCCCTTTGTTCTTTTTCATACTTAATTTTTCAATTCAATTTTTTCTCAAAAGGTATTTGAGGTATCAACTTGAAACTTCATAGGTGGATAGATTTTACTGAGGAGGGATGCAGCACACAAGAATGATAACCTACCCTGCATTATTTTTCAGTAATTGCCCTTTGTAAAATTTGTTATTTTCAGCCATCAGTATTCACATAGGTTTCAAATCTGTAATCACTATAGCCATCAGTTTTTCATTACCAAAAGACCTCTTAAAATGGAATTATTCCGCTCTACTACATATACATAATCTTCCAATGAGCAAACACATTCGGCTGGGGATGGCCATGTTGACATGGCTCTTGTTAATATTCTATATAATATATTTTGTGTAATTACCACTTTATCAACTGAATTAACTGAAATTTAATAAACTAGTTTAAAGATTTACAATGCTCATCCTTGAGTAAACTGTATATCAAATAAAAATCAAAATCTATGAAATTGTAATGTCTAATTTAAATAAATCCGTAAGATCTCTACTGAATAGATATATTTTGTACAGGAGAGGCTGGCTCTATATTGGTAGTTAGTATTTTTAGTAAGGTTTTACCTTCACCATTTTGCTTGTATTAGGTTATATACAAACACAATTCTTTCATACAGGTATTTTGGAAATTATTTGGTACATGTATTTTATAATTCTTTTTCAAAATTAAAAAAAAAATTTGTAAACTTAAGGCAGCAGAAATATATGATTTATACATTATAAAGTTCTAAAATAGATATTGAGTACAATAAATATTTGTAAGTGATGTTGTACTTGGCATGACGGCAATTGATACACTGTATATATATTTATATCAACATACTCATTATGTTTATTTTTGTATATTTTGACATATTAACAGTAATATTCCAATGAATAGAAGTGGTTTCGAAATAATTATAGAAAGTACATAGTTATTCATAGAAATTGAAAGTCATATTGAATTTTTTACTTTTCATGGAAATTAATTGGATCACAGACTCTGGACATACATTTATGTTTCAGAAGTGGTTTCAAAATAATGATATTACATAATTATTCATAGAAATTGAAGGTCAAGTTCATAATTATTCATAGCTATTGAAGGTCAAGTTCATAATTATTCATAGAAATTGAAGGTCAAGTTCATAATTATTCATAGATATTGAAGGTCAAGTTCATAATTATTCATAGAAATTGAAGGTCAAGTTCATAATTATTCATAGATATTGAAGGTCAAGTTCATAATTATTCATAGATATTGAAGGTCAAGTTCATAATTATTCATAGCTATTGCAGGTCAATTTCATAATTATTCATAGATATTGAAGGTCAAGTTTATAATTATTCATAGCTATTGCAGGTCAAGTTCATAATTATTCATAGTAATTGAAGGTCAAGTTCATAATTATTCATAGAAATTGATGGTCAAGTTCATAATTATTCATAGCTATTGAAGGTCAAGTTCATAATTATTCATAGATATTGAAGGTCAAGTTCATAATTATTCATAGCTATTGAAGGTCAAGTTCATGATTATTCATAGAAATTGAAGGTCAAGTGCATAATTATTCATATATTGAAGGTCATATTGAAGTAACGTCAGCTAAGACCACATTTTGTTCATAATTACATGTGCATGTATATTTTAATCTGTATCAAGTTATGGAAGATACCGTAAATGAGAACTTGACGGCTATATTTGAACACTTATTAATCAGGAAAAATCAGTTTTTGGATTGTACTGAAGACATGCCGGGAATCAATTCACTGTGAATAGAAGATTGTGTTGTAGCTTTTAATTAGATTTTGTAACTGCACCTGATCCTTGTCATTATATAAGATTTTTATTTTGTTCAGATTTGTTATACATAATGGCATACATGTATTATTATGATAAAAGTAATTTGTATAGAATCTGTATTTAGAATTATAGTGAATGGATCAATCAGTTGCCATGGAACAGATTAAAGAAAGATATGTTTATGTTTGTATGAAATAAATATTTTAAGGTTTGAGGGGACAATCGGACCCCCTGAGAGTATTATGGGGATGAAAAAAAAAGGGTTGCCCAGCCTGAGAGCCTATAATAAATTATAGAAAAGTAATGTGAATTTTATTGTGTTTTAATGACTCAATGACCAAAAATGTCTAGCTTGCTGTTATTTCGACATTATGTATTTAATGCAAAAAAAAACAAATGATCTTAATTGCTGGGTCTAAGCTTTTCAATAAGCCCTTCCTTAATGCAATGGACCCATGATTAGTGTCTGTTTTGACAATGATGTTGGACAAATTTTAAATAACATACATGTACTAGTATATGTACTGCCAGTTTAGCTCAATTTGGCAAGCATTGGATTTGTAATCAAAGGGCCACTCAGGTTTGATCCTCAGCGGAGGCAAAAATCTCAGATAATTGATATCAGACTGAGAGTCATTTGGTAAATTGTCTTTCACCATTGATTGAAAAAATCTTTTGAATTAGTAGTCGGTCACTTGCAGAGAAATTGTTAAACTGCGGTCTGACTGCTGTTATAGGGCAAAAAATGTGTTAAAATTTTTAATCAGCACAAAAAAAAACCCATAAAAAACACAGATAAATAAACAAATGTGTACTATACAGAGTAGAAATACACACATCTATTTTAGCCCTACCGTTGGTCCAACTAATTTTACTGCTTGACAAGATATTGTGCTATTTTGTGTCTTGGCAATATGTCGTAAAAGCCAGATTCTAACCAAACACAAAAATATTTCTGAATCTAGCTTGGCATGTCAAAATATTTCGACTACCCTACCCTTTTGACTACCCTACCCTAAGAAAGTTTCTCCTGAACTATTATTATGGCCAGAAGTGGATCATGTTTTTTAGTTTTGTATAATTATGATATACGATGTAATTCAAAAATGTTCTACTACAATTTATGATTATTTTTAATGTTTATTAAAACTTTATACTTCAGGTATGAACATTTCTTCGGAAGATTTTCGTCACAGAACATTTGTGTTACCAAGGCAATGCAGAAGGATCTTCAGGACAATTGGGGAATAAGGTTAATATAAACTTTCCTGTAGGGGATGCCACGATTTTGGTCAAATATGTTTTGTGATGTATTGCAATATAGTTAACCCAAATTGCTATATATATATATTATATATATAGCAATACATTAAATATATATAGCAATACATTAAAGATATATTGATTTGCTCAAATTTGATATTAGAAAATACTGAAAATTGCTACACTGTTTCTTTGTAAATATAAATCAACATGTTTTAACATTAAACAAAGTAGATATTATATGTTTTAAAGTCTACACAGTATAGGAGGCCACAATATGAATAAAAAAATGGCAGTGTTTTTTTTTAAGAATGGACCAACTTAACCTGTAATAGGGAACGCAGTTTCCCATACATAGTTTGTACAATAAATAATATGTTTTATTCAAATTAGAAATATTTAGTAAGAATTTCATAGATTCCATTAAATTTCTGTGATGAAATAATTTTACTCAAAGATTAGCAGAGGGAAAAACTATATAAAACTATGTTTGTATTCATTTTTGAAATTTCTGAAGTTTTACGGTCTTATAATAACATTTCATTTAAAAAGAATAAAAAAATTTGAAAGGTTAAAGTGTTTGAAACATGAAGTCTTTCAGATACTGAAAACACATGATGAAGATGTTTTTTACAATGTTAAAGTCGTTGAAATTTTAGTCTTTTATGAAATTGGTCACAATATGGCATCATATCTCGGCCATTATCGGTCCTTGAATTCTATAGTTACTCTTGCATTAAATGAAGTGTCAAATTTATTTCGAGAGAAAATATTATGTAGATACTCAAAGTGGAACAGGAACGTATAGGAATGGAAAAATTGGGGGTAATTGCTAAGGTTTCAACACCCACTGAATGGTGTTATAATATAGTTGTTACTGCAAAAAGAGTAATGGCGATATACATCTTTGTTTAAACCCTTGTTTGCTTAAGGCACATTATGCCTCAGAAATGCTATCATTTTTATTTCTCAAAAAATTTCAAATTTTTGGTATCTTGTTACAGTTTCCACAAAAAATACTCATTTGCCATATAGATGAACTATCTTTGCTTCTTTTGCTTTGTTGGCAATTGGTATAATTATAGTGAATTAGTATTTTGTATGGAAGTCAAAATACTATTTGTTTACATTTTGCTACCTTTACGACACATTACTGAACATTCAGCCAACTTTCTTCAGCTATTAAGTATTTTACATGTTTTAAATCCATTATCAAAACATTAATAAACACGTGTTTGATATTTCTAAAGAATTTAATAAATATGGATTTTTGAGGCATAATGTGCCTTTAATAGTGCAATTAGGCGTACACCCTACTCACTCAAAACACTTGATGACGTATTGCATAAGTTTGGTAATGCAAAGTATTTTGCTAAATCGGACTTAACTGGTGTTATTGGTCAAGAAAATCACCTGATGAGTCGTCATATTTGACCGCATTCAACAGTCAGTTGGGCGACTATTCAGGTACCTTCGTTGTCCATACTGCTTTAACATTTGGGAAATTTGAATGTAAATAAAAATTTGTTAGTCAACATTAGATTAACATAATTATATAGAAGATATTGTGTGAGTGTAAGTTAAATTTTTTTAAACAAGAACAGCTGCGCATATATTTTGATGTCATGTCATTTGCATTATACAAACACAATGTAAAGACATGCTAAATGCTAGCATTGCTGATGAACTTGTTGAATAAAAAATTATTTTGCTCGCCTCAGGCTCTCGTAATATAATTTTTTTCAACTTGTTCAATAAATTCAGTATTGAACCTGCACTCATTCAATATCCTCTATATATGTAATAATTTATTCAGTGTTATACAGAACCCAGTCGAAACAATTAATATTAGTTATTTTCGAATGCAGTCATTCTATACATGTAGCTCATGAGAATTGTTTGTTGTAAAAATATGAAGTCTAATAGCCGTGAAAATGGAATAATTGAAATAAATATTTATAATCATATTTAGATGATATTTTACACTTTTTTGTTTAAGTGAAGGAGTCGAAAGTGTGGTGTTTCTTTCACACTTTGTCACATCCGTGCCAAAAAAATCCTTAAGCCCACATAGTAACGATTTGCATACTTGCCAAATTATCTGACATCTAACATTTTGTCTCCTTGTTAAAAGGTTAAAACCCAGTACCTTCAGACGTGAATGGTTTCGTGAATGGTTTCGTTGAAAAATATCTGTATATAGAATAGACATATCATTTCAGATGTAAAGGTGTTATCATGATTAGCACCATAACATGTTGGAATACGGTATTACGTGATACATATTATTACATATCCATGGCAACAGGTATAAAGATAATCTTAAAATAGTGAAAGTGTGATGATTTTATACATAATTATACTGATGTAAGTATTCATGACATTTCGCTGTTCATTAAACGGCACAATTTAACGGCCTCACCTAAAAAACATGGTAGAAAATAGTAAATTAAAGAAAGGTTCTTGTTATTTGTTACTTTGTAAACTGACACCTATTAGTAGATGTATATAATTTAGGAGAATAGATTCCAGCAGATAATAAAAGTCTTAATTGTGTTCATTTATTGTGTCGCCTCTACGGAGTAGTGGCGACATATAGGGATCACTTCTCCGTCATCTGTCTGTCCGTCTGTTGGTCCGTCACAAAACTTGACAAGACTACTCCTCATAAACTGCTGATGCAATTTCATCCAAACTTTTCAGGAATGATCAGTACCAAGTCTAGTTGTGCATGTTGTCAGCATTTTCCGGTTCAATGATTTTTGTCAGAGTTATGGCCCTTTAATAACTTTTTATTTTTAAAGTTTGTCCGGACGACTTCTCTTATACTACTGATGCAATTTCAATGAAAGTTTACAGCATTGATCTGTAGCTCAAGTCCTTGCGCATATTGTACGTGTTTTCCGTCTGTCCCAACATGAAATTGGCCGTCATGAGGCGACACATGTGATCACTGATCGCTCTTGTTAACATCTTGATATCTAGTGAGGTCACAAAATGGTCTTGATCAGTTTTAAAGAACAAACCTTTGTTTTATTTATTGGTCAGCTTGGAAATTTTTAAAGTATAATTTCAGGTATGAATTAAGTAATAGAAAGAGCATCATAACACAAGGTTGTCTGATTTGAACAATTTGGCCTTGAGTATAAATCAGATTGCTAAGTGTTTTGATGTTCTTTCTCTTTTTTATCATAGGCAAAAATAAAAACACATTCCCTGTCGTCACAATATGAAACCCCGGAAAAAAATGACCAAATAAATGAGCATGTGAATATGACTTTTCTATTGTAATCCCTTTCTCTGTCGTCACAATAAGTAAACCCCCAAAAAAATGAGCCAATCAATGAGCATGCTGTAGAGTGCGGGTAACTTAAAATACTTGCACTCCAGTTGATGCACTGTGCATGTTTGTGTGTACGATTTAACACTAGAAAAGTCCCCAAGCTATGATACAAGCTTCATTTGACTGTGTGATATTCACACCAAAGTAAAAAATTGAATTAAACTGATGGTATATTAATTGCCAATCAACTTGATTGTATAGAAATTGCCAATCAACTTGATTGTATAGAAATTGCCAATCAACTTGATTGTATAGAAATTGCCAATCAACTTGATTGTATAGAAATTGCCAATCAAACTGATCGTATATCCATAAATCAAACAATCTTTGAAAACTTAAAAAGCAGTTGAATATTTTTTTAGAGAAGTTTTATTTTGTTTTATTATACAATTCAGGCCACTGGATTGTGCTGTTTTCGCATTTTATGGCCCTTCTTTGTGAGGCATAAAGCTTTGCCTTTGTCCTGTTGTAATTCTGCAGACGACGGAATGTCACAAGACATCTGTTTTAGTTTGATTGTGAAGAAAACATTAATATTTAAGAGTATAACTAATTCTGGTCTAATAAGTGTTGATATTACATATTATAAGCGGAAACATGGTCATGCCTTAGGTAGGTCTAAAATCCTTATCTGTTTGAGAGGCAGACAACTTCAACACTAGGTCCCTTTTCGTAATAATTTATGAAATGACTTCAAGAGTTGGTTGGGGGTAGGAAACATTGCAAAATAGAGCAAGATTGGGAAAAAAGATGCAATTTGCAATTAGAGAGAAAAAGCATGACTTACTTATGATCTTATTTGTAATGAAATGTGAAGCATGGTGTAAAGGAAATAGTCACCTGTAGTGTTGAAAATGTGGGAAGATCTAATCTAAGTGTGACATGAACCCAGCATTTCTAGGCTGAAATCGCCTAGTTCTTGTTTCCTTTATTTGCGTATACACCTATTCAATATCATATGCGTACTTCGATTTTCAAAGTTCAAAAGGACAGGAGAATATTTCCTCTTTCTCTTTTGTGAGACACTGTTTTTATTTCCTTTTATATGATTTTTTAAGGTATTGTCGGTGAATTATATTTCCTTAAAGGAAGTAAAAAGCTATGAGGATTATAGTTGACTATGGAAATATGAGCCGCGTCACAGCAAAACCAACGTAATGCGTTTGCGACCAGCATGGATCCATACCAGCCTGCGCATCCGCACAGTCTGATCAGGATCCATGCTGTTCGCTTACAAACAATATTACAAGTAGAGAAACTGATAGCGAACAGCATGGATCCTGATCAGACTACTTTGGTTTTGTCGTGACGCGGCTCATATTTTTATTGTAATGGTTATTTATATGGCCAAAAAATTGTTGGCGTATATTGTTATGCTTCTGGTCATGTAGTTAAACCTTTTTTTTGCTAATTGGCCATTTAAAAATGTATTATAGTATTTTGTATGGAAGACAAAGTGACACTTCGTTTATGTTTCTGCTACTAAACTTATGACTATGACAATTATTCTGCATTTAACCCTGCTTTCTTCACATGGTCAGCATCTTACATGCTCAAAATCTCATTTAAAAGATATGCTACACTCATCCTTTTGTAAAATATTTTTAGCACAGAAATTTTTTGATATCTATGAAATTCTTACGGAATAAGTTCAACTTGAATGAAAGAATGGATATATTATGTATCAGAAGCTGGGTTCCCTATTACAGGTCAAGTAAAATTGGTCTTTTTTCTGGGAAAAAAAAGCCAGTTTTTTAATGACACTATAATTATATTCATTTTATTACCACCTATAGTGTGTAGAATTTTAAAGACAACATCTACTTTGTGTGAAGTCAAAACATGTTTATTTTATATTTACAAAGAGACTATGTAGCAATTATAAATTTAATACTATATCTTTATTATAAAACATGTGTCTGCCTTTTTTTTTTTCAGAGAAAAATCTTAATTCATTTCTGAGACGTTAAATGATATTTTGTGGTATGTTTACAGAGCAACAGTTATGTATGACAGACCAGCTCATATTTTCAAGGAGACAGCATTGAACGATCGCCATAAACTGTTCACTAGATTAGCTGAAGAATATGATGTGTTTAGACCAAAGTAAGTAATTTAATTTATTCTCTTAACCCTTAGCTTACTGGTGGAAAATGAATCTACCCATGCGGCCAGTGCAGGCCAAAATAATCCAACACATCTGCGCCATCTGATTATGGTTAGGTCTGCACTGTTCACTCTCTATTCAGTGACAAAATGTTTTGAAATTTTCACTAAAAATGATGGATGGTTTAGCCTAAATTTAATGATTTAATTTAATTTAATGACAAGTCCATTTAAAATATTTTGAGGGTAAGGGTTAAGATTAATGGCATAAAGGAAAGAAAGATTTGCATTCATTGGTAATACATGTACTTGCAAAGAAAGAAGAAAACAAGAATTGTGTTGGCAAAGGTTATAACTCTAAATATAGCATCAAGAATTTAGGTTATAAAAAGTTTTAGATTTTCGTTATTACCTACATGATTTGACAGATTAAAAAAGACATGTGTTTTAAAATTGCAATCCAAAATTGTTTGTCTTGATGATCTAGAGCGTTACTTCATGAAGCAAAGTTAAAGGGAGATAATACCTTCTAAGCAAGTGACAAATTTTCTTTAAGTAAAGTCCCTTTGAATACAGCACAAGTGAAATTTTAAGAACATCATTAAATTTTAATGATAATTGTTGTTACTCTTTAATTTTGTTATTTGTCCTGTCATTATTACTGTTTTTTAAGGAAAATAATTTTTCTGTGAGATTTTAGGTTGCCTTGATATGGTTAAAGTCATTTGTTGACGTTCCAGCTTTACTTATGAATGAAAACTTTCTGTACCCCGCCATGCTTTATTGCAAGCTCTGAACTTATGTAGATATGCTAACCATTCATAAACTTATTAGCTTAATTACCTTCTGGCATGCAGGAACCCATAAGTCAACATTTTAAGGGAGCTCCACTATGTTAGAAAGCCTAAAAACATAAACTTGAAATACTTACATAGATCATGACTTAGTGAAGCACTTAAATTTAATGAGTTTCATTTATAATGAAATATACTCAGAATTAAATTGAATATTAAATTTTTGTGCGATTCTTAGCCCGGTTTGGGTGAAAAGCATTGCAACACTTCATTTTAAGATCAAAAACGACCAGCTGATCTGAAAATTTCACACAAGTTACTGGTTAAGACCTACATCAAATAGTACAAAATTCTAAGAAAATTATTTCCTGTCCAATCATGTCAAAACACCTCAGTGGAGTCACTTTAATAATATGTAGTTATAAATCATACTGTTAAAACATGCATTTTAGGAGTGGCACAGTAAGTTCAGATGAGACAGCTTTCACAGTAACCAATGGCAACGGAGATGCATATTATTTACAGAGTCGTCCAGCAATGGTCATCAGTAGCACAAGTTGGACAGGTCAGTTAAATTTTTTTGTGGCCTGAAAAAAAAATAGCAAAAGAAAATAGTTGAAACTCCAGTAAATCTGATGAAAAAAAATACAAATGTCGTGTGAAATTATTTTTTGTGGGGATTTAAATCAGAATTTTTTTATTTTTTTTATGACTCTGTATATATAGGTGAATGTGTATACTTAATATGTTGAATAATTTCAATAAATGTAGCTCATTTAAGTACTTGTAATAGTGAAGATTGTTGCAAATGACTTGTGGCAAAATTATTGACCTAAATGTTATAAAACTGTGAATAATATTTTTGTATTTATTTCAGAGGATGAAGATTTTGGGGTTTTATTAGCTGCACTTGAAGGTAAAATGAAAGTGTATTGGTGTAAAAATGGTTTAAATTGTGAAGACTTGAAACTTTGATCTCTATAACATCTTTTTAACATGGTTTTGATTTTCCACTTGGCTTTTACTGAAATATTGTTTCTGATTCCAACATGGGACCTCCATAGATGAGTGGTTATGGTCATTGACTTCAAACCACTAGCCCCTTACTACTGTGGGTTCAAATCCTTTTAGGGGCCTTGGATTCTTTCATGTCAGAAAACTTATTCAGCTAGCTTTAAAGGGAGGTTATTAGATCAGACAAGTTAGGAAGTTACTATATGAACAGTGTTGGAATGACTTAAAACCAAAATGATTTAAAAAAAAAAAAAAGCTGAATCATATGCATCTGCGTAATGATGTCACAATATACTAAAGAAAAGACAAATGCCATTAATATTTATTGATGTTCTTAAAACTCATAATTATGTTTCATTTGTTGTGACTTAAGCTGTATAAATAACATCCTTATTTTGAAAATAAAGAGTTACCATGAATTATAGTAATACATGTATAAATCAGCTATAATAGATATTTCTATGTGACGACAACTTATAAAAGTCAAATATTTTTGATTTTCAGCATATGAGAAGCAAGTTTCGACAAAATCTGCAGATTTACCAAATATAGTCTGCATTATTACAGGTATTCTGAAATTTGTTATTTTTTAAAGTGACTTGACTGAGGGTTGTTTTTACATGATACTTCTGGAAATAACTTTTTAGAGGTTTATATACCATTTGATTTAGGTCTTGTCTAATCTCTTGTGTTCAAAATTTCAGTTCAATATATGTTATCAGGAACTCTGCAAATATGGCTTTTTCCTAGCTAATAGTCGTAGGTACAAACAAACTTTTACCATTATAGCTTCACAATGCACTACCGGTCACAATAGATTAGTCAACTTGTTGCTCTTATTTTCGAAGCTGTAATTGTAAAAGTTTGTTTGTACGTACAGATTAGCTGAAATAAACCCAAATATTCTTAATTCTGGAGTAAGTCTATTGCTCACACTGTTTTTCCAAAATAATTATTTTGATTAAAAAAAAAAAATGATTTTGATGACGACCACCAGATGCTTTGAATTTGGAACAGTTTATAAGTAGTTGAAGGGAAGCTAGCTGTATAGAGCTTGCTCAGACTACACAGATTTTCAGGCTGACCTGGCTCTATACTGGTGGTCTGGGTTAAACCATAACCTGCTGACATTTGTGTAATAGATTTAACCTGCTTTGAAATAAGAACGGCCCATTCAATGTTTTAAGTGATTTAATGACAAAAACAAATATTGAACCATCAATACTGTAGAACCTGGTCAGACTACACAGCCCATTCCATGTCTTAAGTGATTTCATTTCAAATACAAATTGAATTACCAACAGTACAGAACCTGGCAAGACTGTAAGAAAGGGCAGTCTGACCAGTGGCTCTATACTGATGGCAAAAGCTAAGGTCAAAGGCAAGTTGTTGTTACAGCTAGAGTTTTAAGTGTTTGTATATTATTTATTCAATGTCTCCAGACTTTATAAAAATTACCAAAATAGATGTGATAATGTTGTTTTGTGCATATTGTATGTGAATGAAATCTCAAATGAGACATTGTTTTGTATAAACCAAAAGTAACATTTTATTTTCAGTTTCCAAGTTAGAATTATACAAATTGTTAATTTACAGGTAAAGGGCCTTTAAAGGAATTTTACAGAGAAAAGATAGAATCACAACATTGGAATCATGTTTCATTTTGTTTACCTTGGCTTACACCAGAAGATTATCCACTATTATTAGGTAAGTTCAGTTAATCTTTTCCTGAAAAAGTCAAGCTATTGTGATTGATGGGGGGGCATTGTGGTTGTTATCATTATGAAAAAAACTTTTATGTAGCCTTTTACTCGAATACTTCTTTATCATGACAAGAAGCAGTTGTAAGACAAGGGGCATAATTTTGATAGCTATATTTTTTTAGTTATGCCCCTTATTTACTTAGAACTTTAGTCAAAAGTGGTTACTTTAACAGATACTTTTAGATTTTAAGTCACACAAAGTCTCTGTAACGGTCATATGGCAATTTTCCATCTTGCATTATTTCTAGCACAGGCAGCCTCCTTATGAATGGCATATTTAATGATACAAAATAATTTCCTCAAGCTAGAATAAAGTAATAGTATATGTTTGAAAATGTTGATTTATTGCCCATTTTGAAATAGTAATGGCAAACAGATGTCTACAAGCATTTGAAAAAATTGACTGAATGTGTGTTGCCTACTTATGCAGCTCTTTGATACTTCATTCTGATTCTAACAAATTTATTATTTTGATATTTTGCTTTTGAAATGACCTACTGATTGTTGGCTACTTGTGCAGCTCTTTGATTTAACAATTTCTTTTTATTATCTTATTTTGTTTTTCGTAATGCTTCACTGTATGTAGAATGATTCATTTCTTTATTTTAGGGAGTGCAGATCTTGGTATATGTCTACATAAGTCATCCAGTGGCCTTGACCTTCCTATGAAAGTTGTTGATATGTTTGGTTGTTGTCTGCCTGTTTGTGCTATTCATTTTAACTGGTGAGTTCTCTCCCCTATTCCCCTGTTTCTGAAGAAGCTATTTTATTAGTTTGTTGGGCTTTAAAATATACCAGAGCAACTAACGTTTTTTTAAAGGCACATTTAAGCATTATTTTATTATTCACATTATGAATTCATAAGAAATTAATGAAATTCTTGTGTAGAAAAGACAGCCCTATGTTAAATGATGTTTTAATGATGGTTTCAGAGCATGTAAGATGCTTATTACATACTACTAAATCACTGTAGTTTTACTAATGGCTAGAACGCTAAAGATGGTGATGCTATAATAATGGCAACAGAGTTATGTTTCAGGAACTGTAAAAGAACAAGAAAAATAAGAAGCTTTTGAAAAATTTGTTTAATGGCATTTTGGGAGGCTTGATAAGCCTTTAAATATTTGGTACTTTTAATCTCTATGAATAAATAAAAGAGAATGGGGCATCTGTAGCCAAGTGGTTGACTTCAAAACCACATGCCCCTCACTGTGGTAGATTTGAATCCAAACAGGGGCTTTGGATTGTTTTGTGTATGGAAGTTATTCAGCTACCTTACAGATTGTTGATGGTTCTATTCAGGTGTCCATTTGTGCCTGAAAAAAAAATACTTTGAGGTACTCCTGAGGTCTTACTCCATCAGTAAAGCTGGAGAGTCGCCATATGACCTATATCTTGTTGGTGCAATGTAAAACCTAACCAAAAAAAAATAAGTCGTATGTGCTTCTTCATCTATAAAGTCTTCTTTTTTGTTAGATCAGAAAGGACACTTAGATAGGTATAAAAATTGATTTTTAAAAAATCAAAATTCATTGTTTAGGGATAAACAAATATATTGATGCTATGTTTCAAACAAGAAGATTTGATATAAATTGAATTTAATTATTTTTTACTCCAGTATAAAGGAGTTAGTGAAACATGAAGAGAATGGTCTAATATTCAAGGACAGTAAAGAATTATTTAATAATATACAAGTAAGTGAAGAATTGGATGTAGACATTGTTAATAAGGGTCTTGATTTTGTCAGTATTCACTATAATTAAGACACACTAAGCGATGCCTTCCCATTGTCAGAGAAACTAAATGATCATTTCTACTTACTATAACATTACCCTCTAGTATGTTGATAAAGTAATATTTATTCAATATTTATTTATTTAGTAAGAAATTGCAGTTATAGTTCTTGTGTCTTATAGTGGCTGCCCAATTTATATGATTTGAATTTCATTTCTTTTGCAATTTTTGGAATCCATCATTCTTAAATAAATTCACGGTATGTATATTTTATAGCAAGGAGTTAGTCGTTGTAGTATTTTCTTATTTACATTATTCTTTTATATCTTAGACATTACTCAAAGGATTTCCAAACAACAGCAAAAAACTTGACCAATTTAGGAAAAATTTGACTGGTTTTCAATCTTCAAGATGGCATGAGTGCTGGACTAAAATTGTTTTACCAATATTTGACGACCATTCTGGAAATGCAGCAGACGACAAGAAATCTCAGTGATATTTTTAGTGACAAAAAATAGTGTTGATCTGTGTTTTCTGGAGTATTTATTTTTTTCAGGGTCATTAAGCTGTACACAAGCCTTTATTAGTAAATAAATGTTAAAAAAAAATTAAGGTAGTCTTACTGCAATCCTTTCCCGCCAAAAAGTTTCTAACATTGGCCAGTATCGTAATAAATCGGTTATTTCCCCAACATTATTTTTCACTATCTTCTGTATTCAATGATTCTAACCGTTTATAACCAGAATTAAATTAAATACATAGTGATAAAGGATAAGTGATTGTAAATAATCTAATGCCCATGTTCCGGAACCGATTTGCTACGATATTAGTGGATTTTAGAATTTTTTGCTTCGCGGGAAAGCATTACAGTTATACTACCTTAATCTTAACAAAGTTTATTAGTTTGAGAACAGTTTTAATCATACATTATCCAAGTTACAAAATGTGCATTAATTATGCAAAATACTATACTGTAAAAGTGGATATTTCGATGTGTCAAAAAGGTAGCGAATTTAAAATTCCAGACATTTTGCGTGAGGAAATATTAGTGAATTGTGCAAGGGTAGAATTTAATGACAAGTTGGTTGATATTTATGCTAGAGACAATTTTAGCAATTTTCGTAAATTTGCGAAATTCGCCAATATTTCCCCCATTGTTAACATAACTGTGACTTACACAGTTTATATACTTCATGGTACTAGGGTCTCGAGAGATGTAGGACTTTTACATTAAATCTCATGAACAGATTCCATTAATGTCTGACATTTTCATATGAAATTGTTGTTTTCATTGCTTTTAAGGGATCATCCTTTCTCCAGTTTTTTTTTTAAAACATTCTAAATTTCTAAGCTGTTACTTACTAAATAATAGATATTTCTTCAAGTTTTGACACAAAATTGTTACAGGTATTTCCTGTTTAATACAGTCAGTGCTTAAGCTTAGCTTAAATCATTGAATTAAATTTTGTACTCAAGACTAAACATTCACTAACGAGGATTATTTTTTTCTCATTTACATGAAAAAATTGCTTGAATTGGAGGGATGCTGCTTTAAGTGACTGCCAAGTCTAACATCATTATAGCTAGTGCAAGTGTTGCTACATGACAGTCCTTCTGTCACAATTGCTAGGAACTTTTTGCTATATTTTAATGAAATTTTATGCAACTGCAGACATTCAATTAAAAAATTCAAAGCTTAGCACGTTTCCTAAACATACCTTAAGAGACAGTATATTAAGTGTAAAATCTCTTTGTACTTCTTTTGTGAACAGAAAAATCACAAATCACATTAATGGATTCAAATGTCACACATGTATCTTAATATCATTAGATGAACCCTCTAGTCAAGATTTTTATATTAATTATGTTTTTCTATCAAGCCTCAAGATAAATATTTCTTTTTGTTTTCCACTTCAAGTACTCTTAAGAATATTTTTAATAATAGTGCTTCATACAAAATGTCATTTGTCATCAAGAAATGTGGCTTGGGGAAAGTTTTGTAAAGCAAAAGAGTTAGGTCCTTTTGAATTCTAAATACTGTGACTTGCTATGTAATAATTTATGTTGTAAACCAAAAACATTGAGTCAGTCAGCTTTCTTTCAGATTTTTAAGACCATATAATCACCTGGATAAGGTACAAAACTCATGTATAGTGCTATTTGCTTGGTCAAACCACTTAATTTGTACCATTCAAAACATTTTTACTTAGTAATACAGAATTTCTTTGTCGATTTTTAAGTTTTCATAAAATTTAACCCAAATCTTGAGATGTGGTGCTTAAAACCTTATCAATTAGATTCTTTTACCATGTATGTTGTATTTTAAATACTTAGGCCAGGAGCAAGGCTACTTTGGAAAAACCAGCCTAAGTGCTTTCAAGCATCATGGTGTTTTAAGCATTAAGAAATATAACCTTACAGTCAGACTAACATATCACTATTACGTTATCAAGACTCTAGTTTCAAGATGTTGAATGATGCTTTGCAATGTATTTTTATACAATATTGCATGAGTATGGGTTCATTACCATATTTATTGAATGAGTTGAATCATATTATATTATGCGAGCCTCTGGTAAACCTATTATTTCATTAATAATAATAATGATAATTAAGTTCTTTATTTAACAGAGGTTACAGCTTATTAAGACAATACATAAGTATCAAAGAAAGACATATAATTCAAAATCTTATTTTCAACAAGGCCTTAAATAAACATAAAAATAGACATATATCGGTATTAAAGATAATAACATTTAGTACATCTTATCCAACAAAAAACACTTAAGAGTTCAATAAATTTTGTAATGAACCTAATTGAATATCATATTTTATTTATCACAAACTCTAAATAAAGACTGTTTAGAGTAAAAAAAGTATCACTTTTCATTAATGCACTTTTAGAGTAACACTAATGTTTAGCTTGTCTTTACACTAGGTTTATGTAATGCAAATGATGTTGCGTAAGAATATGTACAGGGGTGCAAAAAAATATTACCGGAGTCGCAAAAGTGGCAAGGGTATTGTGATAAATGATCATTTTAGATGATCTTGACTAATTATGCCCCCATTTCGAAGAAAAGGGGGTATATTGCTTTGCACTTGTCGGTCCGTCGGTCCGTAGACCAAATGGTTTCCGAGTGATAACTAAAGAACCCTTAGGCCTAGGAACTTCAAACTTGGTATGGTGATTGGTCATGACCAGTAAATGACCCCTATTGATTTTGGGGTCAAGGGTCAAAGGTCAAGGTCACATTGACCTTGTAAGCAAAAACGGTTTCCCAATCAATAAACTAAAGAACCTTAAGGCCTAGGAACTTCAAACTTGGTATGGTGATTGGTCCATGACCAGTAGATGACCCCTATTGATTTTGGGGTCAAGGGGTCAAAGGTCAAGGTCACATTGACCTTGTAAGCAAAAACGGTTTTCCGATCAATAACTAAAGAACCTTAAGGCCTAGGAACTTCAAACTTGGTATGGTGATTGGTCATGACCAGTAGATGACCCCTATTGATTTTGGGGTCAAGGGGTCAAAGGTCAGGTCACATTGACCTTGTAAGCAAAAACGGTTTCCGATCAAGAACTAAAGAACCTTAAGGCCTAGGAACTTCAAACTTGGTATGGTGATTGGTCATGACCAGTAGATGACCCCTATTGATTTTGGGTCAAGGGGTCAAAGGTCCAAGGTCACATTGACCTTGTAAGCAAAAACGGTTTCCGATCAATAACTAAAGAACCTTAAGGCCTAGGAACTTCAAAACTTGGTATGGTGATTGGTCATGACCAGTAGATGACCCCTATTGATTTTGGGGTCAAGGGGTCAAAGGTCAAGGTCACATTGACCTTGTAAGCAAAAACGGTTTCCGATCAATAACTAAAGAACCTTAAGGCCTAGGAACTTCAAACTTGGTATGGTGATTGGTCATGACCAGTAGATGACCCCTATTGATTTTGGGGTCAAGGGGTCAAAGGTCAAGGTCACATTGACCTTGTAAGCAAAAACGGTTTCCGATCAATAACTAAAGAACCTTAAGGCCTAGGAACTTCAAACTTGGTATGGTGATTGGTCATGACCAGTAGATGACCCCTATTGATTTTGGGGTCAAGGGGTCAAAGGTCAAGGTCACATTGACCTTGTAAGCAAAAACGGTTTCCGATCAATAACTAAAGAACCTTAAGGCCTAGGAACTTCAAACTTGGTATGGTGATTGGTCATGATCAGTAGATGACCCCTATTGATTTTGGGGTCAAGGGGTCAAAGGTCAAGGTCACATTGACCTTGTAAGCAAAAACGGTTTCCGATCAATAACTAAAGAACCTTAAGGCCTAGGAACTTCAAACTTGGTATGGTGATTGGTCATGATCCGTAGATGACCCCTATTGATTTTGGGGTCAAGGGGTCAAGGTCACATTGACCTTATAAGCAAAAAACGGTTTCCGATCAATAACTAAAGAACCTTAAGGCCTAGGAACTTCAAACTTGGTATGGTGATTGGTCATGATCAGTAGATGACCCCTATTGATTTGGGGTCAAGGGGTCAAAGGTCAAGGTCACATTGACCTTGTACGCAAAAAACGGTTTCCGATCAATAACTAAAGAACCTTAAGGCCTAGGAACTTCAAACTTGGTATGGTGATTGGTCATGATCAGTAGATGACCCCTATTGATTTTGGGGTCAAGGGGTCAAAGGTCAAGGTCACATTGACCTTGTAAGCAAAAACGGTTTCGATCAATAACTAAAGAACCTTAAGGCCTAGGAACTTCAAACTTGGTATGGTGATTGGTCATGATCAGTAGATGACCCCTATTGATTTTGGGGTCAAGGGGTCAAAGGTCAAGGTCACATTGACCTCTTAGATAAAAACGGTTTCCGATCAATAACTAAAGAACCCTTAGGCCTAGGAACTTCAAACTTGGTATGGTGATAGGTCATGACCAGCAGATGACCTATTGATTTTGGGGTCAAGGGGTCAAAGGTCAAGGTCACATTGACCTTGTAGGTAAAAACATTTTCCGATCAATTAACTAAAAACGCTTAGGCCTAGGAACTTCAAACTTTGTATGATGATTGGTCGTGACCAGCAGATGACCCCTATTGATTTTGGGATCAAGGGGTCAAAGGTCAAGGTCACATTGACATTGTAAGTAAAAATGGTTTCTGATCAATAACTAAAGAACCCTTTGGCCTAGGAACTTCAAACTTAGCATGGTGATTGGTCATGAGCAGCAGATGACCCCTATTGATTTTGGGGTCAAAGGTCAAGGTCACTTTGACCTTGTATGTTAAAAACGGTTTCTGATCACTTACCTAAAAACGCTTAGGCCTAGGAACTTCAAACTTTGTATGATGATTGGTTGTGACCAGCAGATGACCACTATTGAGTTTTGGGTCAAGGGGTCAAAGGTTAAGGTCATGACCAGTAGATACTTGATAACCCTTATTAATTGTTTGATCACTGGGTCAGAAGTCATGCATAATAATCTAATCACATGACTAATTGGCTGCTGATAGGGGGCATACATGTTTTACAAACATATCTTGTTTTTATTGTAAAATAGAATTTAATAGCATACAAATTAAATACTTCCGAGTACAAACTGATACATGTTGTTATAATATCATTCACAAGACAGCTGAAGTTGTGTTACGAAATTTCTGGGGAAAAAAAACCCAAAAGATAACTGCACCAGAAACTGGAGTTACGATATTTCTCACAGTAAACTTGACTGCTATGTTAGCAGAGAAAGTACTGTGAAATACTAGGGCAGTATGTGGCTTGGTAGATCAGGCGTCTTCCTTTAAACCCAGGAATAATGGGTTCAAGCTATTCTATTGCCACAAATATGTTATTACTCCTAAGTCACTAGCACTTGATTATAGTCCAGGTAGCAGAATATTGGTAGTGGTGTTGTTGGTAGTTTTCACTCCAGATCATGGCAGCAAGGCTTATTGAATTTACCAGTGCACAGTTCACCCCTGCATCGTTTCTTGGCAGGCTGTCAAGTAGTTTACCAGTACTAGTTGCCTTAATTCACTTTCGCAAGGAACTTGTAACTTCTGTACATGCCAGAGCAAATGTACAGTTGCGGATGATCGTAAAAAAGGATTTCATGATCAATTATAATGAAGGTGACCTGTACCATCTGGGAAACGAACTCGGATCACCTGATTTACAGTTTAGCCAACCAGGTGATGCCAAGCAAAATCTGTCTCTTGAGAGCGATTCAGATATACACAGTCAAAGTGGAAATAAGTATATTGTCTGTATAGTAAACATTTAAAATATGAAATAAACATTCTCAGTATATACATATGTAAAATTTTAGATTCTTTTCATATGCTCAATTTGTGAAATGTGAACAGATACTTACGAAATCAGGAGACATTTTATTTAGTTATAATCTCTTTAAGTAAAACAGATTTGATCTATCATTATCTAGAATAATTGCATCAGATGGAAGTTGGCTTTATGGAAGATCAACAAATTTTTGTAAACGTATCATCTCAGCACATAGAAGCCTTATTCTTGTCTGTACAGATTTCTGGAGGATTTCCAATTATCTGGATTTTAATCCAGACAAAATATTTTATTCTTTGATGTTCCTTAGCCTACATTACAAGGTTAACTATATACTGAGTTTATTGATTCAAAGATTTTATATAACTCAGAGGGATAAGCATGTGTAAATACAGAAAGTTTTATCTGTTTGTGAACCATAATCCCTTGTGCGTGTTAAGAGATTATCCATTGTCAATTTTGGCGCTAAATTTTGACATCAAGTCAACCTTGATTTATATAGCCAATGTTCCAGAATTGTTATTGATTGATATGACAAATTTTATGAATTTTTTTGGAACAAATACTATGAATGTAAGTATAAAACAGTCTATGAATATATAAATCATATACTTAGGTCATATGAATTCTTGGTTGGCTAATTTTCAAAATTTCTCATTGCGTTTTAAGACCTTTTCAAAGAAAAAAAGGGGCACAACTTTGTAATTGAGTGCAATACAAACTGTGATTGGCCCATTGAGCTTTCTTGTGACTCCCCATATATACATTCATGCAGATTTAAAGTTCCAAAATATTGATACTAGCTTAAGAGATATCAAAGTAATGGACATTTCTTGACAATTTCTAATTTTAAAAGGGACATAACTTTGTTAAAATATAAACCACATGGATATATCTGAAACCAGAGATTTTGACAAGGAACTTTAAAACATGTAAAAGGGTCACAAGGTGGATCAATCTGGTCATTGAAATAGTCATTGCATCTTGTAACTGAGATTATTTCTGAAATTTACTCTTATCAAATTTGGTATAATAATATTTCTAACAAGAGATAACCTCTTATTTTATGACTCAATAGTTACTCCCTTTCCCAGTTTTATTTAGGCTGCATTTTAGCAATCAGATCAACCTTATCTATCCATCACCAAAATTTGCTTCATTAAAAAAATCTTTCATAAAAGTGTGCTTCAGTTATGAAAATATGTCAGTTTGTGGCAGCGCTCTATCAGGATTACACATCCATAATTATATGTTGTATAAAATCAAGCAATGAGAGGGCGAGTTTTTTAATTGTTTTTGATAAATATCAACTATAATGTACATACAAAGTCAAAATGCTATTTTTTCCTTATATATCTCCTTGATAGTTATCCATTCTGTCATTTGATGCAGTCTTCAGTGAGATATTTTTCTTGTTGTGGATTCTGGTGAGCATAATGATGTGGAAAATATGATAAAACAGACTCGAAATCAAACAGTCCAACAACCGGGGTATGAATTGGAGTGACAGCATGAATTGGAGTGATGGGTTACATTTATTCATATATAAATGGCATAAACTTACATGAAAAACCTTTTATTATTTTATTATCTTTGGACATAAATGATGGGGTTTTCAAGTTGTAATCAAGAGATGACAGCTTGAAAATTAACAGCCACATTATATTAAGTCCACTTTAGTTTAGAGACAATTTTCTTATACTGAGGCTTTTCATTTCTTGAAGGCAGTGTACATACACTTTCCATTTGTCTTTTATAACTAGAAGCATTGTAATATAATAATGTTGCATAATGTGTCCACTCAACTATGAAGTGACGATGCCAATTCTGTACTTCAGTACTTTGATTTATAAAAAGCTTGAGATTTTCCAAAAAGTGCCATCAGTACAAGTGTACTCCCTGTAGAATTTATATCTTGTTTTCTTCTAGTTTCCTTCTTACATGTGTAAGATTTTTTTTCTCGAATTCAAATTCCATCTGTAAAGGTTTTTTTTTTAATATTCTAATTTGGTTCCATTACCTTATGAGAAATAACCATATACCGTGAGTCTAATAGGGCATAATAACTGGTTAGGGAAAAAGTTTTCTACTTAAATCCTACATTTGCTGCAAGCTATACGCCTTGACTGATGGGACAATTACGTTCAGTTTTCTTCTTGTATGCTTGAAAATCAATGATAACGCCTTTTCATGCATTAAATCTGTCTGAATTGTTCATTTTCTGTTTCTAACTGTTATTGAATTTTATGTTTAGTTTTGTTACATTCAACATAATTTTGGTAATCATAACAATTTATCTATTTCCCATATATAATATTTATGCCTCTGAAAGCTAAGTAGCATGTAAGAATCGGAAATAATAAAATTTATTATATATATGTATAGGTCAAGTAGGACCGAATGTTCTAGAATATCCAACAAATACATAATTCAGCATAATTGTAAGGAATTCTTCAACCAATACTTAAGGCATGACTATTACATTTGTCACAGGGGCCACCATGACTGAGTGGTTAAGGGCACCATCTTCAAGCTACTTGACCCTCACTGCTCTGCTTAGAGTTCAAATCCTCATCAAGCTTTTTAAATAAGGCTACAGTGTTGATATGACTTTAAATAAACTTCAAACAAACTTTTTGACATATCTATGGAAACTGACTTGTTTTTTTCATGTTTCATTTTCAGCACCAGTATTTTTACAAGTGGACATCCCTGAAATATGCAAGGAGCAGCCCCATATCAAGGCAGGATAATAGTTCATTACACATATCTTGATAGAGTCATTCAGGGAAAATAGGTACCGTAAGTTACAAGATCAAGAAAGAATATGTTTCCTTCTCCTTGATTTAATAAAAATACCATAAAGTTGAGAAGGGGGCCTTCAATACTTATAGTGGCTTGGTATAGTTAATAGACGGATATTAAGTACTATTTAAGAAATCTGTCTGCATGGCTTATCCTCTGCTTAGTTAACTTTGTTTTGTAATTCATTAGACCTGTGTCCCTTTTCTTGATAGAACTTATACACACAGAGATAATTTAGTGCTCCGCCATCTGTAAAGCTAGGAAGTTGCCATGCGATAATTATCTAAATTTTGGTGATTTAAGTTAACCTTAAACTGCTAGCACTTCCTTTAATGCCAATGTAGATTCTTACCTTTAGGATTCGATGGCCAAGTGGTAAAGGTCATTGACTTTAAACCACTTGCCTCTTACCAGTAGGTTTGAACTGCTCCTATGTCTTCAAGTTCTTCATGTGAGAAAGCTATCCAGGTTCCTAACAGAGCATTGGTGGTTCTACTCGGTTGCCCTTTTGTACCTGAAATAATGTACAGAGGGGCACCAGAATCTTCCTCCACCAGTAAAGCTGAAAATTTGCAATATGACCTTTGCTCTGTTTGTGCAACGTTAAACCCCCCTACCCCCACCCAAAAAAAAAAATAAGAAAAAAAAAATGATCCTTGCCTGCATGAATGTTCATTTTTACCAAGCAGTCTTTACCTTTGTTATGTAATATTATTATATTATTCTGTACACACACAAACTTTTCCAAATTCAAAAGAAAGCAAGTCAATCACACAAATTTGGCAAAGTAAAGGTTAAAATCATACTAACTGCATGGTAAGAAATTCACATTATTACACTCTTGACTACAAATCTTGCTAACATCAACTACAAATCTTGCTAAAATCCCGCCACACAATTACCACGCGATTATATTTATCATACAACAATAGATCTATAACTGCTCAAAGTTCGGCAACAAGAATCAATAAGATGTCTCTCTTATACAGTTATTTCTTTAACAAATCTTATTTTTGGCAATAATAAACATTCACTTTATTAGATACGAGTCACTTCTTCCCATTATTAACCAGTCTCGTATTTATCATGCACCACTTAACAGAATAAGAAATTTTCCGGGACAATTTTTATCTGTCACACCATTTTGATGGAATTAATTGAATAATATGTTCCTATCGTGTGAGAGATTGTTTTTTTATTTTTTTTTTTTATATGTCATTCTTTTTTGCTTGACTATTCAAATATGGATAGGGAGTGCAATTGTACTCATGTCAGCACCAATGTTGCTGTCAAACTTTGTTCAAGTTTTTGTGTGCAAATTGGTATGTTCTGAAAGAAATAGGTTGAAACTTCACACACTTCATATTTAATATTATTATATTAAATTATATTAACAGTTGCAAGGTCAAGGTCACTACAAATGATTAAATATCCAGATATTGTGCAGAGCTTAATTATTATCTACATACTTGGAGGATTTTTAATGTTACTTTATAGATTTGTTCAATGCCATGAGATGTAGTACCCTGTGCATGAAACAAGTCTCTAGGTCAAAGGTCAAGGTCATACTTAGATCCCTTTGAAAACTCATGTCCGAAGCAAAACTTCTACATGCATTGTTTTATTTTAATATAACTTGGCACAAATTTTCATCATTGTGAGACTTAGTGTATTATTTATTGTTTATTATCATTTGTTCTCTGACCATATTTTGATGACTAATTTTTATTTTATTTTTTATTGCAGTTTGTTGTCATTACTAAAGGATCATACCAATGAGGCTCAAACCTACAGCAGTTCAGTCTTATGACAGACATTAAATTACATGAGCACCACATGCCAGAGGTAATTTTATCTCAAACTTTATATAATGTTTACTCAAATTATTTCATTCTTATGACAAACATTCAATTTCATTGACACCACATGCCAGAGGTAATTTTATCATGTATTCTCAAATTATTTCATTCTTATGACAGACATTAAATTTCATTGACACCATATTCCAGTGGTAATTTTATCACAAAATTTGTATAATGTATACTCAAATTCTTTAAACAATTCCTTTATAATAAGGCCTGATTTATCCGGTGATTGGCATGTTAAGTGTTCTAACTTACAATTTGAGACAAAATTTTCTGCTGGGATTTAGACAATTACTCTTGTCTAGAACATCTTGTCAGTAAAAAAAGACAAACATGGTTAGCTTAGATGTCTGACAGAAATAAACAAGGATTTGACAGAGTAATGTGATAGAAAATTGGAACTATGGGAGAATGGCAGAGTTTGAGAAGGTGGGACTTTGGTCAGGAAAAATTGATAGAATAACATAAATTAAATGTTAACAGAAAAGTCTTTACCAAAGTTCAATTCTGTTTAACAAAACATTTCCTAACTCAATTACATTCAAATTCTTTATATTAAGCCTTTGAGAGCTAGGAGGAATGGTTAAGGTCAATTTTATAGGTCAAGGTCAGTGTTATAGCTAAAGGTCAATTTTATAGGTCAAAGTCATTTTTATAGGTCAAGGTTATTACCAGGCTAGTCTACATCAATGCAGTGTGAGCAGGTAACATGTACTATCAACTGCTCCATCCCAGCATTTTGAGAACCACATTAATTTGAACTATTGAAATTTTACAAATGGTGTATCTTTCTATAGGGTGTGTAGGTCTACCTACCATTTTGCCAAGAAAGTGAAAAAAGAATATGTTTGCCTGCCAATTCTAATAATCATCTGAATATAATTCTTGTACTAAACATATGCCACAAATTAATGCACCTCTGACAATCACAAACAAGATAACAAAAATCTTCGTGGTTCATGCCCTCAGACATCCCTAGAAATGGGCCTTTATGTTAGTTTAGACCGAACTATGCCCTTATTAGCAGCAGGGTAAGTCCTTTATACATTTAGGCACCAGATTACCGTGAAACATCACTAGTCTTGTAATTTGGAATTTCCTGAATTATTCTTGATGAGAAACTAAACAGTTTAGACATATTTAGACAGACTGCATACATAACAATTGATTTCTAAGCACAAGATCAGAAAATTATCTAAATTTTCCAATTAGCCATGACAGCAACGATTTTGTTGCAAATTAAAGATTTAAGTATGAAACATCCATAATCACTTGTTATGAGTATTTAGATTCAAATTAAATAATCATTCGTTAGACAATATAATTGGTCAGATTCAATATTAATCTGATAGAATTATGGTTGATTGATATTTCACATTTCAGGATAGGGAAATTCTTGGCAATTTTGGTAATACCTGCTTTGAAAACAGCCTAGATATAATATATATGCTTGGTTTATTGATGACTTCTCTTAAGCTAGACCAGCCTAGACATTCATGTCTAAAATGAAATATTGGCTATTTCTCCATACATAATACATGTAACTCCAAAAATGAAACTCAAAATAAAATAATATTGGTTTGTTTTAGAATGAAATCTTGGTTTTCTTTAATTACAAGTGTTAGTTTGCACAAATGTTGGTTTTGATCCAGAATGAAATGTAAAACTTACTTTAAAATGCAAAAATGAGTTTTCGATTGGCTTCAAAATAAAATGTTGGCTTCAAAATGTAATGTTGGGTTGCATCAAAATTAGGAAAATTGAAATGTATGTTTATTTCAAAGCTAAGATCTTCCAATTCAGCTTTCTCAGTGAAATGTTAATTTTTTTTACTCGACTATTCAAAGAATAGTGAAAGCTATTGTACCTTAGTCAGCGTCTTACTTTGATAAAGTTTTTGTGTGTAAGTTGCTATCTCAAAAACTATTGAAGGGAACAGGTTGAAACTTCACACACCCATGCTTGGATAAAAATAAAATGTTGGCTTAAAAATGAAATGTTGGCTTCAAAATGAAATGTGGGGTTGCATCAAAATCTAACATAATTGATGGGCACAGCTAGGTCCCATAACTCTGAGTTAACTGCCCCTTTTCTTACTATCAGGTACTGAGAATAGTCAAGTGTGCTGTCTTACAGACAACTCTTGTTTACAAACAATATGTTGATTTTCTTTAATTGTAACAAAACTTCAAATTGCTCTTGTCAAAGAATAAAATATTAACTTACTTCAAATAAAAAATTTGCCTCTATAAATTCATTAAACACCAAGTTGCTCAAGTCTGAGAATAAAATGTAAATTAGTAAGTAAGTAAGTAACAACTTTATTTAATTAGGCAACACAGTTGGGCAAGCCTCAGAAATTTATTTCAAATGAAAAATTTGCTCTTATATTTCATTTCAAATGAAACAATTGCTCTTATATTTGGTCTACTTAACATGCCAAGAAAACACGTGACAGATACTGTTAACTAAGGAAAGTCTCTGACTTCTATAAAGTGGCGTATGTTAGATACTAGATAATAATGGAAAGAAGTGATTGGTGTTCTTAAATACAATGGAATGTTTATTATTGCCAAGATTTGTCTAGAAGTAACTGTATGAGGGAGACATCATATTGATTCTTGTTTCCAAGTTATAGATCTATTGTTGTAAGATAAATAGAGTTTGTTGTTAGTTCTGTGGTGTGGTCTTTCAGCATGATTTGTGGCTGATTGTCATTGTCTAAAGGTTAAAATGTCAAATGACTTTCCCAACAATATACTGTAGCTTGACTCAAAGTGTTTAAATTTTAGTTTTGTTTTTGTGGTTAAATAAGGTGATTGACTTTAAGCACTTGCCCCACAAAACTGTGGGTTCAAATCCCATCATGGACTTTGATTTCTTTCATGTAAGGAAAATTCGTCCAGCCCTTTGATTTCTTTCATGTTAGGAAGCTATTCAGCTAGCTTATGAAACTTAGATGGTTCTAGTCTCATTTAGTGTTTGTTTGTCCCTGAAATATTGCAAGGAGTGTGCCTGCATGAGGTCTTTCTTCACCAGTAAGACTGGAAAGTTGTCTTATGACCATTAATGTTTCAATTTGACTTAAGTTTGTCTTACTGTAATGCTTTCCCGCCAAAATATTTCCAACATCGGCCAATATTTATTGGTAATAAATTAGTCATTTCCGGAAAGTTATATTTCACAATTTTCAGTAATCAATCATTTTTAATTGTTTATAGCCAGAATTTAGTACAAAGCAATTAAAGGATGAGTGATTGGAAGTAATGTAATGCCCAAGATTTTGAAAAATTACGTTGCAGAAATAACTGATTTGCTACGAAATTTGCCGATAGGTGGAAAAGCATTACAGTAAGACTACCATAAAACGTTAATGTTAATTGTTATCAAAAAGTTTTAAAATTGAAAATGTAGTTTAATCTAGCTACTATCTTAATAATAATTAATCAACTATTGATTTTACAGCTGATATTAAGGATATACAGTTGACTCTCAATAAGTCAAAATTGCCTACATGTAACTCAAAATTCTGCTTTAGTCAAAGAATTTCTAAAGTCCCGTCAAATTTCCTTCTTTATCTTTGTACTTTAATACCGCTTAGGTCAAATTTTGACTTACTGAGACTCATGTTTAGTCAAAAGGGGTTTTGGTCCCGTCAATTAAAGTCCGACATCATTTTCATCTCAAGTATTCGTGTGAAAACAGCCGACTGATCAAAGTTCGGTGACATCAAGGTGAGATGTTGTCTCTCTGGTTCACATGTTTCATGGTAATTATGTCTCCCAAAATTTTTTGACATTGCCCGGTGCCCAAATACACACCTGTTGGCAAACAAGCTAGCTCTAGCGGTCACATCCTGGAAATTGGTCTGAAAGCTTGTTTTGATGATTTCTAGGTCAAAAACAAGGTCACAGTGCCCAAATATGGAAAATCCTTGTTAACACTCTGGTGGTCACATTTTTGACTCACCTGTCAGAATGCTTGTCTTGTTTATTGCTTGGATGAGTTTGATGGGTCAGGTGAGCAATCTAGTGCCATCATGGCCCTCTTGTTTTGCTTGGTCTTCATCTTGTCTCTATCAACTCCCTTCTTTGCTGGCATATTGACCATTGACTGATTTTTAAAAAAGAATATCATAAAATGCAGGCCTTTACCACCCGGCGCCCTTACGCTGTCTGTAACATTAGTTTGGCAAAAAATCGCCCGGCAACAGTTTCATTCATGACCATGCAAGGGATCAGATTTAAAAACACCAGGCATTCACGAAGTCGTCAAAGCCGCAGATGTAGTAAAAATCGTTAAATCGTGCGGCTGCCATTTTATTTATGACCTAGGCATTAGCAGTCAATCAACTTTATATACAGTATTGAACTTTGACCTAAATTTTAATTTTAAATTTAGTACCATACTTAGGGTTTAATTATATTTTTTATTGATATTAAACATACCAAATATCATTTATAAAAAACAAGACAGTATTAAAATTGCATGTATAATTGGTTAAGATTATAAACTACACCATAACATTAGTATTTAAAAGTTACATATTGATTAAAGATGTAATTTATATTGATAAATCTGTTTGTAAAAAAATGTTTAATTTCAATTTTACTAATGAGATGTTACTGTAGAGACTTTTAATTTTGTATAATCAGCCTGTTTACTTTACTGAGTTCAATGCATAAATAAAACATTAGACACACATCTTCACATAATTTCTACAGATAAGTGCTCCGAAAAAAATTTTAGCAATCGAGGTTTTGAACATAACCACACCTTTAAGACGTTGGGCATTGTTTATCTTTACTCGCCAAAACACCGCAGCAATTATGTATATGCAGGTGTCTTTAATCATTCTATCGGCGCAAATTGATTTAATCTGTCGCCATTTTGTGTAATTGTCAACAAACAGCCACAGTGTATTTGCGTGTCGCCGATTGGTCAATGCAAACTGCTGCAGATACAGTGTGAGTTCTGATTCATCAATCGCATGAAAACATAATGAGAAAGATATACATAGTGAACTCTTGCCTTGCGGCGTGTATTAGACTTTGTTGATGGTGACACGCGTTCTTAACTAGCGGATTAACGGTAATTGGTTGTAATTGAGAGTTAAACAAATTGTTAACAGACCTAGCGGCGTAAATAAGTATGACATAAAATTATAAAAATCAGACAACTTCAAAATCTCTTTGAAGTTTGTTTTAGGCAAAGTCGCTGATCCGAAGACGACTTCTTCGCCCAAGTCGCCACCTTTAAGTTCAAGCCCTGCTCTCCTTGCAAAAGTCGCTTTTCAAGGCTCAAATACCGTAATGGGTGACTAAATGATGGTGTTGTATGGACTAGACAGGGATTTGCTACATACAGACCATTTATATAGTAAATACTGTTCGGCGCACCTAACTATGATCACTAAAGACAGAACGTCGCTATATACAGGGGGTCATTTAGACAGTCTTTACTGTATTAGGAGTCATAGATGCAGAATTGAAATTCAACCTTGGAGATTTGAATTTTGATATCATTTGACATAGAATTTGACACGGCCACCTTTCTGTAGTTAATGCTTTGTGTATGAAATTTCTACTCTATGCATGGTTAATGCTTTGTGTATGAAATTTCTACTCTATGCATAGTTCCAAATGCAATTTAAACTTTGATATAAGTTTTCCTAGATTTCAACATTATGTCTGTCTTTCATCCATAATTATCAATGTTATTAGTCCTCTTTTATTTTAAGCCTTATATACTTGAGTGAGGGCTTTTCTGCCATCATGGCCCTCTTGTATATCAGAAATTAAGACTCCCAAGAGATGTTTGCAAAATTTATTTTTCATATTACATATTTCATAGAATCATGAAATAGCAGTATCATTCAATATTCAAAATAAATGTATTTGAGTCCTTAGTATAATAATAATATAAGTGTGGTACCGTGACATTTTGGTGTGATAAAGTAATGGTGTGATACAGTGATGTGTTCGTGTGATACAGTGATATGTTGATATGATACAATGATATGTTGGTGTGATGCAGAGATGTGTTGGTGTGATACAGAGATGTGTTGGTGTGATGCAGAGATGTGTTGGTGTGATACAGAGATGTGTTGGTGTTATACAGTGACATGTTGGTGTGATGCAGAGATGTGTTGGTGTGATACAGAGATGTGTTGGTGTTATACAGTGACATGTTGGTGTGATACAGTGATGTGTTGGTGTGATACAGAGATGTGTTGGTGTGATACAGTGACATGTTGGTGTGATACAGTGACATGTTGGTGTGATACAGTGATGTGTTGGTGTGATAAGCATACACGCCATAATTTTGGACGCTTTCCGGGACACTTTCATCGCGGCAATAATGGATGTGATAGGCAGTTTGTGGGAAAATTGCGGGGGGGGGGGGGGGGGGGGGTGTCAATTGTATAAACGTTATTAAATTTACGACGACTTTCTCCTGAATTTTAATGAAAACAGTTAACTTACTTGTTTTATAGTTGTCTTTTAGGTGACATATCTATCATTTTAAAAGTATTTTCTTTATTTAATTTATTTATTCCCTTAAAGTATGATAATTACTACATGTCACGTAATGCAATTCTTCCAGTCATAAAAACAAAACACAGCAAGGTGATTTATTTGACACCTTTAATTTTTTATTTGATAGATAATTTACATTGTTTGTAATAATTAGACTTTCGGCAAGTTAGGCGATTGATCTAAAAATTAATGATTATCGGGGATTAACGATAATTGTTTAGGGCCGTAAACAATTTATTAACCCGACCATTAAACGCTGCCGAATTCAACAGAGAACGTTAATTGCCGATGCATGAAGAATCTATTGCCGAGGGGAATCGACAGTCGATAATTGGGGGGTAGCCTGGGATTCAGGCGTTGATAGTTTTTGCTTATTTATAACATTTTTTTTTCATAACATATGCGCTAAAATATTCCGTATTCGTTCGTCGTTATGATAGTATCGATTTGCCAAACAGAAACATAACATAAAATCGACAGACTGGAACCCAGGCTAATTGGGGGGCTGTATATTGTAAACTTGTAAGTGTCAACGTTCCTGTGTATTATGTGTACCAGGTCAGATTATGTTTTATGATCTCTAGATCGTAAATGTGAAAGGTGAAATGTGCGAGATTTGGTTTAAGAAAATTTATGAAAATTTTGCAAAATATCATGATTTTTTTTTCCGGGATCAAATCGATGCCCGGGACATCTCCGGGACAGACATCCGATTTCCGGGACAATCCCGGGCATCCGGGACGTTATGGCATGTATGGATACAGTGACATGTTGGTGTGATACAGTGATGTGTTGGTGTGATACAGTGATGTGTTGGTGTGAATCAGAGATGTGTTGGTGTGATACAGTGATGTGTTGGTGTGATATACAATTGAGACAATGATAAATAAAATGATTTAACTAAATGAATTTCAAAGACACTTATTCTAAGCCATAAATCTGACTGAAACCTTTAGAAGCCCTGTTATGTCAATCTTGAGTTTAAAATCTTGTCAAGAAGTTTCTCATTTGCACATCTTTAAAATTATTCTAGCCCTGGAAAGTGTAATTTTCTAAAACTTCAAAAGCTCTTTAATGTTAGTACTACAGACAAAGGATAGAATTTTGTTGTTGTTGGGAATTTTTTGTCAGTGTATAGTTTTTCATGTCTTTGTCTATTGAAACTTGTAGATATACAAATAATTTCTTTCTTCCTTCTGATCACTGTGGTTACAGACACACAGTGTTTTTGTTTCAGAAAACCAACATATGGCCTGTGGATAGTTCAAGTTTTGCAGAACAATCCATTTTCTACAGTCAGCATTATTTTCATATTTAAAAATTCGTTTTTAAATGAATAAAAGACAAACCCCATCATCAAAAGGGGGATCCCTATTGGGATTTTGATCCTATCATAGCTTCCTGTCAGTCTCCCCCCATTAAAAACAGAAAACGGCCCTTGTACATCAATACAAAGTTTGGTTGTGTTATGTCAGTGTAAGGATTTTGAAAATAGTTTCCTATTTAATTCTGGGGGATTTTCTTTGCAATTTTTAAAAATCCTTTTTTGGAGTTGGGGGGATTTGAAATTTTTAAATTTTTCCAGATAATGAAGCCCAAAACACTCCCCTTTTTTTTTTTAATTTAGAGGGTTTTTTTTGTTAAAAAAAAAAACTTTTTTTTTTAGAAAGTGTTTTTGTAACAGAATGTATCAACTTTTCATAGTAATCCAAGGGTTTTGAACAATTTGATTGTATGAATCTTGACTATCTAGATCTACAACTTTAATTAAAGCATTGGGATTTATCTTGCTACAATAACTTGATTTCTAGAGCCTGCAGCTATCCCGCTTATATAGCAGTCCTTTTTATCTGTGGATGATTTGACGTAAATTGTGCAGGAAAGAGTCACTTTCTCTGGCTCTAACATAGGCCTCAATATCCAGTTAGTTGCATCAGCCTGAATAAATGTTTCATCAATTTCATCAGGTTCAAATATGTGGTCTTTACACTCACTTGTTGTAGCCTCTTGAGGTTTCAACTTATTTTCATTATAAAGATTCAGTTGCTTAGATACCTGGTCTGATTCTTCATGTGCCATAGGCCTCATTGTTCCAAGGGATGTTTCAGCCTGAAGAAATGTTTCAATAATTTCATCTGGTTCAAATATGTATTCTTTACTCTCTCCTGTTGTAGCCTCTAGTTGTTTCAACTTATTTTCATTATCAAGAATCAGTTGCTTAACACACTTAAGCTCAGTAAAAAGTTGGTCAGCTTTCTTGCATTTGTTCAGATGTTTCAAAGCATTAGCTGATTCTTCAAGAGATTTCATTATAACATCACTTGTTGTTTCTGTTGTTTCTAACATTTCGCTGTCGTCATGTTGGAGTTTATTTACAGCATCATCGGCTTCTATTACCATTTCATCCAGCTTCTTATCAATTTCGGCAATTAATGTTCCAATATGTTCTTTAGCATATGCCAGTGAAGTTGCTGAGCTTTCCAATTTTTGCTTCAAATTTTGCATTTCATATTCAAAGCATTTTTTTTTCAGTCATTTGTCAATATTGTCAGTGTTCTTTTCCAAATTCAATGCTTGTCAATGATTCGTAGATATATCTGGATATACTAATCAATAACACATAATGTTTTGGTAATGTTCCAAAAGTCACAACTACATGACATACTAAAGCCTCATGGTCTTGGCAATAGAATTTGATTATTTTCTTTGGGTGTTTTGAACATGGTTTTGTAAGGTGATCAGACTCTCTTGCCAAGAGTGCGTATGACAGTTTGGAAAAATCTTGTATTAGAGGGCCATTATGATCTCTGTTCAAGAAGTTGAATGACGCCGTGATGGTTTCGGTCGCCTGTGAGTGTCAAAGCAGGTTTGACATAAATGTTCCTCACAATTTGCACAGAACCCAGCAGCAGGTAGGCGGATGTTCTCTTTGTCACAAGGTACACAGATAATTTCAAAATCTTCAGCACTTCCTTTAGACAGGCTAGTGGATATGAAAGAAGACAAGCTAAATGATGGATGCTGAGATTCATTATCTCCTTTGGAAGCCATTGTAAATCTGAAATAACCAATAATCTTAATTATTCATTTTAACATTTATCCATTGAACAGTATTAAATCTGACAAATTCTCCATACAGACTATTTAAAGTCTACTTTATATAGCTATTTTAGAGTTACTCCTTATTATGGACCAGAGCAATACACATGTAAATATTAAGTTGACAGTGGGCTGACAGTCATCCATAAGGAAAAATACATTTAGGTGATGATTTAGGTGATGATATACATTAGAGAAGAAAATAAACATTGTGTCTGAAAAAAACAACATTAAAACAATTTCAAGAAGATTCAGTCTAAGCTGATGTTCAGTATACCAATTCATTAAGTTTGGCGATGATTTGTCTGTTGTTCTTTGAGTCACATCTGTAGTTTTGGACCATTGGATTTTAATTTATTTGTTCATCATTCAGTCAAATATTACCCTTTTTAGGGTCTAGTGCCCCAAATAATAACTGTATTTATTCTGAAAACTCACATTGAAATTTTATATGTTTATTTGGTTTTATGGAGCACCAACACAGTTTAGGTCATATTGACCAAAACAGGAAAGATGATTTTGGCTAACCTCTTCAGAGCAACACCAGGGGTCAAAACCATGTACCCTATCTGCTGGAGCTAAGAGATGCATAGACTCCAATTATTCACACCCATTTAATAGTTGCCTTTTACAATCACACAGGGATAAATGGTGGCTGCAATATTGATGCCTCAACCACTCAAGACAACCCCTCTTGAAGTACGATTGGTTTCATCAGAAGTTGATGTTATAGTTCTGTCTATTAGTTACATAAATAATGGATACTTACTTTTCATCAAAGATAAATGATTTATTTCAACTATTTTAAAATGATTGAAATGATTGTTTATGTTAATTGATCAGATTATCTTTTAGACTGATAAAGAAAAAACAAACAAAAAACAACAGTAAATCGACTCACCTGTAATGTTAAGTCTTTTTCACTATATTAAAACGCTGGACACTTTCCAACAGAGCAATATTTTAGGTCTTGTATTTGAAGTAGATTTTAGCTCACCTGAGCATAATTCATAGTGCTGATGTCCACTTTTAGGATTGTCAGCAATCTGTTAGTCCACAATGTTATGCCCCTGCCATATAATGGCTGGTGCATATAGTGTTACCCTGTTCCGTCATTCTGTCCATGGGGACAGTGACCCCAATTTTTTTTTTCGCTTAAAATGTTTCTGTTATCATATTCTAACAACATGCCAATTTTAAAGAAATTCTATTGAACAGTTTTCATCATATATGACTATATGAAAACTCCGAAAAACGTTCTTAAAACTATAGGGGGGGGGGGGGGGCATTTAGATTTACCCTTGTCTGTCCGTCTGTCCATTCCCTTTTTGTGTCGCACGTAACTAAAAAAGTATTTGACCTACAGTCATGGAACCTTACAAAAATGTTGCTCAGTATGTGTAGTTGTGCACCTGGGTATTTTCGTGTGGATATTTTTATTATTTTTAGAGTAATTGCCCTTGACATAGTAAAAATTTGCAATTTTCAACTTGTGTCGCACTAACTAAAAAAGTCTTTGACCTACAGTCATGAAGGCTTACAAGAATGTTGCTCAGCATTGGTAGTTGTGCACCTGGGTATTTTCATGTTGATATTTTACGTATTTTTAGAGTTATTGCCCTTGACTTAGTAAAAATTTGCAATTTTCAACTTGTGTCCCACGTAACTCAAAAAGTATTTGACCTAGAGTCATGAAACTTTACAGGAATGTTGATCAGCATGTGTAGTTGTGCACCTGGGTATTTTCGTGTGGATATTTTACGTATTTTTAGAGTTATTGCCCTTGACTTAGTAAAAATTTGCAATTTTCAACTTGTGTCCCACGTAACTCAAAAAGTATTTGACCTAGAGTCATGAAACTTTACAGGAATGTTGCTCAGCATTCGTAGTTGTGCACCTGGGTATTTTCATGTTGATATTTTACGTATTTTTAGAGTTATTGCCCTTGACTTAGTAAAAATTTGCAATTTTCAACTTGTGTCGCATGTAACTCAAAAAGTATTTGACCTACAGTCATGAAACTTTACAGGAATGTTGATCAGCAGGTGTTGTTGTGCACCTGGGTATTTTCGTGTGGATATTTTAGGTATTTTTAGAGTTATTGCCCTTGACTTAGTAAAATTGTACAATAATTAACTTGTGTTGCATGTAATTACTCAAAAGTTTTTGGTGGGGTGTGGGGGCACCCGTGTCCTATGGACACATAATTTCTAGTTTTATTATTATATACCAAGCTTCTTAAGCACTTTTTTCATGCACATTGACACATTCAAAAGAACTGTACAGTATAACCAAATAAATGATTCAATATTTAAAAGAAAAAAACAAAAAAAAAACAAATTTAAACATCAATATTGCTCAAGTCACAAATTCAAATCAAATGTAGTTTAAAAAGTTAAAAAGACCCACATAAATAATAAAATTCAGGTAAAAACCTAAAAAATAATCAGTCCAAATAAAACCTCTTTAATAAATGAGTTTTAAGTGCTCTCTTAAACACTGTTAGAGTTTCACAGCTTTTAAGTTTTCTAGGTAGGGCATTCCAGAGTTTAGGGGCTGCCGTCATAAAAGCACGATCACCATATTAGTCACAGTCCTACTACATGTACAACAAGTGCTAAGCAATCATTCTGGGACCTAAGTTGTCTGGATGGGATATAAATGTCTAGCATGTTTTGTATGTATGTAGGTGCCTGTCCATGATGCGCCTTAAACACATATGTAAGGAGTTTGTACTCGACTCTGATGTGCACAGGAAGCCAATGTAGTTCCTTTAAAACTGAGGTTATGTGGCAGTTTCGCGGTGTCCTGGTAATAACACGAGCAGCTGTATTTTGAACATTATGGAGCTTGTTGAGAACGTACTTTGGAGATCCATATAGCAACGAATTACAGTAATCTGATTTTGATGTCACTAACGAGTTTATCAAGGTTCTGGTTGAATCAACAGTCGTATTTTCATGAAGCATTAACGAGAAACTGAGTTGAGTTCACATGTTGTTCCATGTCTAAATGAGAGTCCAATACGGCGCCAAGGTTTCTAACTGTTGTTGATGGTTTTATTACAGAATCACCCACTCTTACAGTAAGATCTTCAACATCACTTTGTTTAGGACTACAAAGACAATCACCTCTGTTTTGTCCGCATTGAGTACTTGTCACCTATTTGGTCAACTCATCCCCTACTTTTGGTCAGCTCATCTTCAACGTGTCAACTTGTCCCTAATATGGGAAAAGAAACAAATTTTTCTCAACTATCAAATATTATTAACTTTGATGAGCATAATATGTCTTCTTACAGCTCTTGTTATATAATGTGGTAATAGATTTTTAAAATGATCTTAGACTATTTAGACCTATTTAATGTTCACTAATAAAGTTGATCTGACAAAATGATTTGAATGCCTTTCATAAATATATTTTCTTTAAAACGATTTTCTGTTGGATATAAATTCATCTAAAATAACTTTGAAAGGCATTATTGTAATTGTGCTCAGTTATGAATGCATTCTTCACTGTATTGAATCATATTATAGAATTTTACCCAAAAAAATGTTTTCGGTATGCACAATTTATTTTGCAAATAAATGTATTACTGAATAAATGTAAATTAAGTAGATAAATACTATCTATAAGATGTGCAGCCGAAAATTGATGAAATTCTTTTACAAAAAAAAAGAGAATAATTTATGCATACTATTTTCTTATAAAACAAAAACTTTTAAATTTAATCATTTTCTTAAAAGGCTATATTTTCAAAACAATGTGTGAAATTTCAAATATGTTAAGTTACAAATATTATATGTTTTAATAACAGATGTCAAAATAATAATATAATGTAACCGGAAGATTAAATGTGGTTTTTCCTCTTTGTCCAATCAATGGTTCTAAAAGTTTTATTATATTTAGGTGATAATGTCAATTAAGCTGTCTGTACTTATTAAGTTGTTTAACCTTATGACTGATAAAATGTCAAGATGATGATTGTTGTTATAAATTCTATGTTGCTATGTTACATTATTTTGTATTGAAACCTGATTGGTTATTTTGTTATTTAAGAAACAAAGATGTCAAAGATGTTTTTTTGGTCAGTGTAAAATGAATATAATGTAAAGATAGAAATATAGAACAGTTAGATTTTTGATTTCCAAGTCAGATAACACTGTGGCTTTCCACTAGAAATACTTGTTACTGTTTTAGTTTATATTTGTTAATGTCAGGATAACCTGTGCATATTTAGTATATTATTAATTTTGTGGTATTCCACTGAGAAACATTAAATTTGTGTTGTGATTCAATACACCTTCAGAAGGACTCTAAATTAGAGCATAAGACTTGTATTGAAAAAATATTGAATATTTTCATCTTATTGTAATATTGTACCCATGGAGGATATTGACATTATTGTCTGTCTGTCTTAAAAGTATGAGACCCATCCGACCCCATAATTGGCACTATATGAAACTGAAAAATTGATCACTAAGTCTGTTAAAATACACCTGTGTGAAAAATTTAAATAAAATTTACAGTGAGGTTTATAACATGAACACTTTACTGAACTGAAACTTGGATATAAGAAGGGCGGCTCCTTTTCAGAAATCAGGAAACTCTAAATAATCAATAATAAATCCTTACAGAAAATGTTTTCCTATTGTTAAGAAATAAATTATAGATAATAAATAACAAGAAAAAAATGATTGTTGCTACACAAAATGTTTTAAATATGTGTAAAAATGTTGCCCTAGGCCTACCCCACCCAAAATGTTTGAAATATGTCTAAAAATGTTACCTTACCCCACCCATTTTAAACCACGGCCCACAGTTTCTGTGTAGTTGACAGTAATTCTAGTCAATTTGAATACTCTTCAAAGAGGAGGTTATGCATTAGGAGAGTCATACTTTGAGGCATTAGACCGTAAGACTTTATACAGAAATTACATATTATTCTGCAGTCTTAGAGGGACTGAGATTCAAAGGGTAAAAGTTATAATACTATCATGACAAAGCATTCCCAATAGCTTGCCTCAAAACCCCTCCCCCTTCCCTCGCCTGCGAAACCCCGCCCCCAACCCCTACCCACACCTCCCCCACTGCTGAAAGACACACACTCCTCTCCTCCTTCTTACTCCTCTACCATCTCAGATATAAAATGTAAATTACTTGTCATATTTATCATTTTTAAGTGAATGTAAAAGTTAGATTTAGGAGCCATATTTTGTTGATGTCTAGCAAAACCTTTTCTATAGTGGTTATTTTAAAAAATTTGTTTTTGAGCTCTAATGTTTAAAAGCAATGAAAAAAGAACAGAGAAAATATAAGAGCAGAGATTTTCACAGATTAAATGCATGAAAAGGCGTTATCATTGATTTTCAAGCATACAAGAAGAAAACTGAACGTAATTTTCCCATCAGTCAAGGCGTATAGCTTGCAGCAAATGTAGGATTTAAGTAGGAAACTTTTTCCTAACCAGTTATTACGCAGCTATTAGACTCAACGGTAAATGGTTATTTCTCATGTAGTAATGATTCTTATTCAATACTTGTATTGACATTTGAATTTCCTTTTAAGGTTTGACATTTTCAGGAAAGAACAGTCTGTTTATAAATCTTAAATAGGCGTTTATCTGTTTCAGAGATGCAAAGATAATTGATCCCTATATAGCTAATATGATATTCTTTATTTGAGCAATAAATTAATTTCAGTTGCATTTTCTGTATCACAAATTTGTTCAAAAATAATGTATATAAATGTTTAAACCTGGATGTAGTAGATCACATTATATTATTACATTAATATATACAGTCAAACGTGTATTAAGTACCGCGCAAGGGAAACACCAAAACGGTCGCTTAAAGAAACGGTCTCTTAAGACAAAGCATGATATAAAAGTCAAAATTTATAAATGACATCTTTCTTTTGCGGTGGGAATGTTTTTCAACTACATTGATATAAATGTTGAATAATTAGTACAATCCGATAATCTAAATGGATGCTAATGTAAAATATAACTTTCTGATATTTATTGACAAATCAGTTTTGATCCATTACTTACATGTTTGACATTTTTCCATTCTGCGTTGTTTTTCCTTGTCTCGAACACGAAAACCCAATTAGTGAAGATGTTTCCTGTTGTGCATTTTTTCATTTGAAATAAACAAACTACATCTAATTATTACGATTCATTTTATTGCTGATCAAGTTCAAGGTCAATTCAATGCAGTCTAAATGTCAACAAGCCAAGCGTATACACCATCTCAGTAGGGGCGGAGCGTTGCATTGTTTATTCGATATTATTGGATAAAACACGTCACGCGTATACTTAACTTCATTTGCAAACACTAAAACGGTTTTGGAAATAGAGTTTTTCACACATTTATTTGTTGTGTTTTGATTGTTGGCACTTGTGACATTACGAGGGGGCATTCTCTAAAAACACAATTACTTGACAGGTAAAAGTGGTTGTTTAATGAAAAGATTTATCTCAATTAGCTGACTAATGAGCGGTCACTGGTCGCATTGAGCAAAAGTCGCTTAATACATTACAGAATTAGATATAGAGAGAAAATGATCGGGGGGAATTTAAAGTGGTCGTTTAAGACAAAAGTCGCTTATTACATGTGGTCGCATGGGCCAGTTAGACTGTACATATGACTGTAATATATGAAAATATGTCTGCTTGCGAGGATTCTTTCTCAACAAAGGCCATTTAAGTGGCGGCATGGCCGAGTGGTTAACACATTAGTAATCTAATGAATAGAAGTTAGCACAAATAGAAGTTAGCACAAATGTAATATAATAATAAGGGTTATTATAAAATCAAGTAATAACTAATATACATGTACTACTCAACTTTTGCTAAGCACCATATGTTTGAGTGTGAATATTTTTTGGGATAAATTTATTAATGCTGTGCAAAAGGTTTTAAATGTTGATTTGCTGTTTTATCAATTCAGCTGAAGGACGAATTAACCCTATAAATGAATTTACACTGATTTTGTGCTAGAGAAGAGGATGAGCCCCCACTTTGAAGATTTCAGAACATGCAGTGTGTTTTTCAAATTTGTTTTAGACTTAATACCGTGTATGTGACCCATGACTATCAATGACAGCTTGGCAGCACCTTCTCGTACTCACTATTAGGTTTCTGATCTTCTAACAGATATGGCTCTACATTCTTTGACCAACATGGCTCCAAGCTCCTTGAAGGGTTGCAGTTGATGAGCTGAAATTCTAATCTGCAGCTCATTCCACATGTCCTCTATTGAATTTAAGTCAGGTGAGTGAGCTGGCCTGTCCATGCACTCAATAGACTCCATCTCTAGGTAGTCCTGGACCAGCCTGGGGCTATGGGAGTGAGCATAATCATGCATTAGAATGAACTGATCACCTTCTGCTCCAGCATACAACCTAACCTGGTTGTCTAAGATGTCATCTATGTATCGCTGACCTGTCAATGTGCCTCTTTTTAGCACAACCAGGTCGGTTCATCCATCCCAGCTGATGCCTTCCTACATCATAACTAACCCACCTCCGTAGCGGTCATGCTCAGCAATATTTGCCTGAAACCATTCACCTGGTCTTCTCTAGACTTTAACACGCCTATCTGTGAAGTCTAGGCAGAACCTGGACTCATCAGTGAACAGAACGTGTCTCCAGTGTTGCATGGTCCATCGTATATGCTCCATGGTCCATTCCAAACGGCCTGGTGATGTCGACGGGTCAAGGGGATACGTATGCAAGGGCTTCTTTTCCACAATTAACCTTCATGCAGCCTTCTACATACTATCTGTATGGAAACACAGACCCCCACAGCATAAGCAAAGACATTTCCAAGAGAAGTTGCTGTCGAAAATCTTTCATAACCGTTAACGCGCCTCAATGACCAAAAACTGATCCTGAGCTGGTGACCCTTTGCCTACCTCCAGCATGCCTCCTGGCGGGTGTACCATGTAGCTGGTATCTCTCCCAGGCTCTGGTTATGATGATGTGGAGTACACCAAGCGCTGCACCAAACTGCCAGAAGGTTAATGCCCACTGCCCTACAGCCCTTCATAACTCTGCTTCTTTCAAATGCGGACCTAATGTTAGCATTCCCCATATCGAAGTGACAGTTGTAAGAAATGTAAGCCACTGAATAACGATAAGCTGGTAATGTCACTGTATAACAAAAGACATGTGGTACACCCCATTAAAAATATGAAAATATTGGGGTGTATGCTTTCAATGCTACCAAGAAGAGTTGTAACGGATTAGTCAACACAGATTCATGTCAGGGGACTATCTCAAAACATTGCTGAATCAGAATTTTCAAAAATTGGAAAGAAATCTGTTTTATTTATACTTGTGATTATATAAAAATTAACTTATTGTGCTTAGCAAAAGTTGAGTAGTATATTTCAAAATTTCATAGTAATTGACTTGAAAATACAGTAGCTTAACTATAATTAAGCTAATTTTTCGGAAGAAATTACTGGGGATATTTTAGTTGTGTTATCTGTACATGTGTTATAAATTTCTTCAACATGACAGCTTGTGGGACTTCTTTGAACTTCATATTTCATTTACGTGTACATGTATTATCTTTTGGAAATTCACATGTTGATCCATGGCCATAATTGTAATTTATTGTCCAAGGTCCATAACTCTAGCTCCAATATTTATTGAATTATACCAATTTAACAGATTTCTGATTAAGGATTTTAGATATTTTATCTGCACAATCTGTCATTGAGTTAAAGTTATATACAAATTTGTTTGTTACTAGTTGCTGTCAATTGTGTTGGACGGTTGGAGGTATTTGCTTATTGAAACACTGGCGAATCCGTAACTGGAACCAACCAGTACTGATATATAAGCAATTTTATTTCCGAGTAATATTTTATGACCGTATGATGTACAGAGAAAAGTCGAGCGGTCACAGCTCCATCAAAGAGCTTTTATTGTAAACAAACTTGATTTAAAAAATGTTTGCATTAAAGTGATGTGAGAAACTATTTCTAATTTTACATGTGTAATGGCTAAATATAAAAACATTCTACATGAGGCATACTGTTCAAGCTAATTCCATTAAAATGGTGTGACAGATAAAAATGTCCCGGAAAATTTCTTATTCTGGTAAAGTGGTGCATGATAAATACGAGACTGGTTAATAATAGGAAGAAGTGACTCGTATCTAATGCAGTGAATGTTTATTATTGCCAAAAATAAGATTTGTTAAAGAAATAACTGTATGAGAGAGACATCTTATTGATTCTTGTTGCCGAACTTGGAGCAGTTGTAGATCTATTGTTGTATGATAAATAGATTCGTGTGGTAATTGTGTGGCGGGATTTTCGCAAGATTTTCAGCGAATATGAATATGAATAAGAGTCATAGCTATAGTGAGTGCAAAGTGTTTGACGTTTTAACCCTGATAATGCTTGAACAAAATTAAACAAGTTCTGCTACCAGTAAAATGCCATGCCAGCCAGCACTTCCATGCAGTCTCCAACAAGCTTGAAAACTTTGAATTACCAACTTCAATTTTCATCTTGATATCCCCAAAATTCATTAAGGATTGTTCGTAAAATGGAAGCTCGACAAGCTTAATTAGGTGCTGGTTGCTTATGAAATAAAAAATGAACCACACACTAACATTAGTGCTGATAATATTCCAGATGTGAACTTCTGCTGAAATAGAAGTTAATACAGATGTGCAGGCCAGCAGGCACTTGCCTAACAAATGACACAGTAGTTCTGGCTTCCAAAACTTTATAAGCCGCTATTTAACATTTTTGTTTTTCATCTGATCATGTCATGTCATAGTATATAAACGGGTACGCTGAAGACCTTAAGCTAATGACACAGAATTCAAAAACTAAGCTTTATAACAAGTAATAATGTATGAACTTGAGAATCGGACATTCTTCCTGGAATGAGACCCACACCCTTTACCTTTTGTGTAACAAACAATACAAGGCATTTTGTGCTTTTGTTAATGTCTTCATGCCAAACATAACATTTACCATTTGGTGAACAACGTGCACGTCAAAAAGCCTGAGCCATATTCTAAGATGCATTCTAACACAACCCGCATTTTTCCCTTTTGAACATAGAAGAACCAAAAATGTGTGTTTTTATGCGACAAAATCACTGTTGGTGTTCTATATTTAGATATGTGACGTAATCATTATACGTGTGACTTAACCACTAAAAATACTACATGCTGAAAATAAGTACGGAAACAAATAAGGCACAATTTAGCTTAATAATCACGTTCGGCAGCATTTATTTGTTGATGTTGTGTTAGGATCGAAATAATATATCCAAATCAGTGATTTTATCGCTTGATTAAATCACTGTTTGTCGTTCGGATGTGCAATATTTAATATTTAACATTTAACATAATTCCTCGCATCCGAACTCCAAACAGTGATTTTATTGAGCGATAAAATCACAGTTTGGGATATATTATTTCTTAAATACACCCCATATTGTATTACTTATAACAATGACTAATTCAATAGTTCTGTGTTTTAATTATTATTCTTACAAGACCCACATTTTTTCCTATTGAACATAGTAGAACCGAAAGTGTGTGTTATTATGCAACAAAATCACTGTTGACATTCTATATTTATATATGTGACGTAATCATAATACATGTGACGTAACCACTAGAAATGCAATGGGCTGAAAATAAGTACGGAAACATCAGGCGCAATTTAGCTTAATCATCAGGTTTGGCAGCATTTATTTGTTGATGTCGTGTTAGAATCGAAATAATATATAAATTAATCGGTGATTTTATCGCTTGATAAAATCACTGTTTGTCGTTTGGATGCGGTTGCCCTTGTGATATAATTCCTCGCATCAGAACTCCAAAGACAGTGATTTTATTGAGCAATAAAATCACAGTTTGGGATATATTATTTCTTAAATTTATAATGTTTATCTTGTTTTCTTGATGATAAAATTCATTAGTGTTGTTAGTTGTTCTCATAAGATCAAAATAAGTCATTATGGTGTATGCTGCAAGCCTCAAGATGACATCGGAAAATATCAGACCTTCAACCAATTGGAGTGCTGGAACAAACAGCCATTAATTGCCAAGTGAGTATAGAACCAATTGTCGACTTGCACATATATTTAGTCAGTCTATAGCCCTGTTGACAAATTTTTTTAATTTTTATCTTTATTAATAAATCACCACCAGACATTACTGACCAAGCTTATAACACTGCTGGCCGGTTGACAAAATTTTAAATTTCATCTTGATATCCCCATAATTGATATGGGCAGTGCCAGAAAATGAAGTGGTGAAGTTTATTTTTCATAACAGATTTAATTCTTATTTCAATGGTATAAAATATTGGGTCATTATGCCCCCGCCATGTAATGGCCGGGGCATATAGTGTTACCCTGTTCCGTCATTCCGTCCTTCCGTCCTTCCATCCTTCCGTCCTTCCGTCATTCTGTCATTCCGTCATCATCAGTTTCCGTTCATTATCTTAAGAACGGTTGCACACATTCAACTCAAATTTGGCATATGGATATGTCATGAGAAAATACAGGTCAAGTTCAAATTTGGTCATGGTTCGATGATTTTTGGCAGAGTTATGCCCCTTTTACTTTGAAAATAATATGAAATTTCAGTTTCCGTTCATTATCTCCCCAACGGTACAACACACATTTAACTCAAAATTGAGATATGGAAATGTCATGAGAAAATACAGGTCAAGTTCGAATTTGGTCATGGTTCGATGATTTTTGGCAGAGTTATGCCCCTTTTACTTTGAAAATAATATGAAAATTTTCAGTTTCCGTTCATTATCTCCCCAAACGGTACAACACATTCAACTCAAACTTCACATATGGATATGTCATGAGAAAATACAGGTCAAGTTCGAATTTGGTTTTGTGGTCCTTCGATGATTTTTGGCAGAGTTATGCCCTTTTACTTTGAAAATAATATGAAATTTTCAGTTTCCGTTCATTTAATCTCCCCAAAGGGGTACAACACATTCAACTCAAAACTTGACATATGGATGCGTCAAAGGGAATGTGCAGGTCAAGTTGAAATTTGGTCATGTTCAATGATTATTGTCAGAGTTATCGCCCCTTTCACTTTTTGAAAGTAATATGAAATTTTCATTTTCCGTTTATTATCTCCCAATGGTGCAACACATTCAACTCAAATTTGACATATGGATATGTTTTGGAATGGGCCCAGGCCAAGTTTCGAGTTTGGTCATGGTTCAATGATTTTTGGCAGAGTAATGCCCCTTTCACTTTGAAAATAATATGAAATTTACAGTTTCTGTTCATTATCTACCCAACAGTGTTACATATTCAATTAAATTTGACATATGGATATGTCAAACGAATGGGCAGGTCAAGTTGGAATTTGGTCATGGTTTGATGATTTTTTGGCAGAGTTATGTCCCTTTCACTTTTTGAAAATAATATAGATACATCTTAGGAATAAGCAGTTTAGTTTGAATTTGGTTGTAGTTCAATGATTTAAGAGACAAACTTATCTTTCCTGAATGTTGGAAAAATTTTGAACTTTCAGTTTCAGCACTCTTACTTTTAGCCATCATTTTGGCTACAAATATGCAATATGCTCATTTTTAAAAAGGTTTAGACTGAATAATTTCAGTGCTTGAACATTGTATGAAAAATGGTTTGTGTTAACATTGAAAAGTTTTAAGGGCTTTGAACTTAAATGAAAAAAATAATTAATGCACCATCTGAAATTTTGGCTGCATGCGGGGGCATCCGTGGCATGATGACACATTGCTAGTTACAACATTTCGGTAATATATTTTCTAGCACAAATATAGTATTTATTTAGGTTGTGGACAACAGCAGCTTCCACCTTCCTGCACCTTGGGGACCCTGTTACCTGCTTTCTATACCTTAATACAGTTCATAGAATATTTGTGAACTCTCATCTTTAGAATATGAGATATGGCTGTGATTTCTGTCAGACATTCTTAAGTTAACCGTGTTTGTCATTTCCTGGTATAGGAAGACATTTAGATCCAGTAAGGAGTTATTTTCTACATCCCCCGAGTGTAATTTGCCTTAGATTGTTAGCTATTTGATCACCGTTAAAATACTTTTCTTGTCAATTTATATCATGTCATGCAGGACAAAGTAGTAAACCTAGGAATCTAGTGGAAGCATTTTACTAATGGAATAAATACATCTGTATTACATAATTGGTGGCCATTTAAAGCTGCATGCCTCCATATGAGCCAAACTATTTCAGGAAAATCAAATTTGAGAAAAATGTACTAAAATTTTAAGAACTGTGAAAAGGACTTAAAATTAAGGTAATCATCCATTTACATGTTCTTTTGATTAAAGACTGATTTTTCAGTATTTAACATCATATTTGTACTGCATGCAGTAAGGGCTTAACTTTTGCATATTCAGACTTGTAATGCTACAATGTTAGGGTAATAATATAAATATTCAGATACTATTTAAGTTGAGCATTTTGTATGATTTGACAATTGATATGTAAACTTTTATGAAATGATTTCAGGAAGATGTTGTTATAAAAGCAAGCCTCTTTTTATTATATGACAATCGGTTTATAACTTCATTGTCATTTATAATCAGATCTGATGCTTTAAACATGGAACAAAAGTGGTCATTATATTACATGTGTATAATATGAAAAAATATGCAATTTCATAGAGAAAAGGGAAGTCACTTTATAAGATATAAATATGTCATCAAACAGCAATCAACAGTCTAATGTTTTTATTATATCATACTGAATTTAATATTTACTCATCTTTTGTGAAGATTTTTAAAGTTGGGTTATTATGATTGCTGTGGCATCATTGTCATTTCATCATGCAAACATTTTAATGTAGCTTATTTATCAAACATTTTAAAAGTTATCAACATGAAACTTGAAATTCTTGCTTATCATGGTAAGGTGCTGTTGTTAGGTAAGGGGCATAATTCTGAAAGCAATACTTTTGGAGTTATGGGGGCGCCCCTTTTGAACTTCGAATTTTTGACAGAAAAACATCTTTTTAATTAAAGAAATAGATTAGCCAGCAATTTATAATGGCCCACGTCACACAGTCGATGTAAAGCGTGGAAAGACTCTTAAAACTGTTAACAAAGGTCTCAGTGTTAGAATATAAGACTTCTATTTCAAGCTTAATTCAAATGATTTAATTTGATGAGATTTTAAGTTATGAAAAGTTGAATTTTTCCTTATATATTATTTTGCCTCAACTCATATATCAACTGTTAAGTGCCATTTGAGTTAGACAATAGGATCATAACCAGTTACTGTATTTATATAACGGTAATGATGTGAAAAAAAACGTTTTTTGCTTATTTTCCATCTTGTTGACCTTTCAAATTGAATCAGCTCAAGGTCATGAGAAATGGAATGACTTTATTACATGTCTGACTACTATTGCATGCTGTATGACCATTATAGAGAAACTTGGAGATTGTATTTGGACAGCAAATCAAAACTAACTTCCTATAACTTCATATTTAGCTATCAGTTTACAGACCGATTGTTAGTTGTTCTCGTAGGAAATGGGTTTTAAAGCAGCACGCCTCCAGATTTCATGATAGTTTTTATGAAATAGTTTAAAATGTATTCAAAAGTGAAATATTGTGAATTGAATTAAGAAAGTCAATGTTTACATATTACAAAATTAATGGCACTTAGAATCCACTTAAATTATCTGGGGGAGGTCAAAATATGCAAAAAATATTGCAAAGAAAGCTCTATAGCAAGAATTAAAAAGCCAAGTACGGTAACCTCTTTTACTTCATAAGAATCCTGAATCTATAATACCCATTTTTCAATTTTATTATTTCTGTAACAGGAAATGAGAAATGAAACCTTCATCAGAGCCTTCTCAAGGGCAAAGGAAATTTCCAAAAGAAGGAGCATGCACACTTCTATTTTAGGTATGTATCTTCAGAGATTTGTTTTAGGTATGTAGATATTTGTTTTAGGTATGTTTTTATATACCCAAAAGAATTGCAGACATATTATGTTATATCCACTGGCGTCCGTCCGTCCATTAGCAATTTGGTTTCCGGAGCATAACTTAAGTTCCATTTGGCCCACAATATTCAAACTTCATAGGATGATTGTCCATATTGAGTAGTGAAGACCCCTATTAATTTTTGGGTCACGAGGTCAAGGTCACTATTACCTTAAAACTGATAACAGTTTTCGCTCAATAACATAAGTATTAATCAACCTATAGCTGTAAAATTTTATAGGGTTAACAGCCATGTCCAATACATGATCCCTATTGATTTTAGTGTCATAAGTTCAAAGGTCAGGGTCACAATGACCTATACACTTAAAATTGTGGTTTCTGGAGCATAACACAAGTTCCCTTTGGCTTACAGTGTTCATAGGATGATTGCTAATATATTAAATAAAAGATCCATATCTATATTGGGGTCACAAGGTCAAAGGTCAATATCAAATGACCTTAATATTGTTAACGGTTTTACAACTGTCAAACTTCATAGGATGATCACTTATATTGGGAACATTAATTATATGCCCTAAAAAATTTGCTTATACATGTACTATGTTATACCCCTGGCGTCTTTCTGTCCATCCGTTGTAGCATTTTTACTTACAAGATAACAACTTGATGGTGGTGTTTTGGAAACAGCAACTGTATATATATATGAAGGTTCTTCAGCTATAAAGGAGGATTGCTTTTTGAAGGAGGTAATACTTTATTTTAATGTGTTCATTTATCAATTTTTTTAATTTATGTATACATTGTATTTCCTTCGTAAATGGGTACAATAAAAAATGGCTGTTTTACAGAAGTCACAATTTTTTTTGTTTATTCATTCAAGACTAACACTTTTGGGGCATATAGTGCTCTTGTTTCAGATCTGTTTTAGGTATGTATTTTCAGATTTGTTTTAGGTATGTATTTTTGGAGATTTGTTTTAGGTATGTATTTTTGGAGATTTGTTTTAGGTATGTATTTTCAGGGATTGATTTATTTTAGGTATGTATTTCCAGAGATTTCCAGAATGTTAACAATAATATAAAGCTGAACAACACCATTTCTACTTTGAAGTGTTCAGGGGTACTCCTTTCTTTATAATAAAGTTGAAAAAATGTTCATTTGCTGATGTTGACTCAAATACAATATACATATACATGTAGCTCATGAATAAATCAACACTTTACAGCAATATTCCGATATAAATGACAACGATATAGATGTTCCTAAATTATGGAAATAAAAAAATAATATATGCAGTCTGTAAACTGTTTTATTTTGATTTAAATCTCAATCAAGCAAACAAATTCCTAATATTCATAAACTACATCTGTTAAATACTCTCACAAATGAAGGAGGAAATGAAAAGGAGGCCAACATAACTGTCGTCTGCTGAAAATCTGTGTGTTTCTGCAGACACTTGTTATAAGCCATAAATCCCACTGAAGCCTTTTGAAGCCCTATTATGTCAATCTTGAGTTACAAATCTTGTCAAGAAGTATCTCATTGCACATCGTTAAAAGCCACTCTAGCCTAGGAAAGTGTAATCTGCTATAGCTTAAATTGTCTTCAGGGAATAACTAGATTTTGATAGCCCTCTAATAAAATACCACAAATGAAAATAAA
>NW_026864609.1:0-5668 GCF_026571515.1 Ruditapes philippinarum
CATATCCCCAAAAAGACCCGTATTTTTTAAAGATGTTTTAATTTTTTTACCCCAAAAATTTTTTTTTACTATTCCCTTGCCCTGTTTTAAAAGTATCATCTAGAACCCTGCGTTTTCGGGTTTTTTTTTCAATTTTTGGCCTTTTTTTTTTTGTTTTTTTGTTAAAAATGTTTTGTTTTTTGTTTTTTTTTTTTTTTGTTTTTTTGTGTTTTTTGTAAAAAAAAGAAATGTTTAAAAATTTCCCCAAGGTTTTGGGGTCTGAAGTAAATTTTTAATTTTAAAGGGAAACCCCCAAAACGAGGTTTTGTAATTTGACTTTATATATACCAAGTTTTTGATGACAATATCTTATTTAAATTATTCCTTTTTTTTTGCCGGAAACAATTTTCTAGGTCAGTGACCTCGACCTTTAAACCCAAGGTGACCAAAAAACAATTTTAAATTTTTGTGGTTTATTACAATTTAAACTTCATTCCTATTTCTATTTATTTGTTTCCCGGAAAGAACGGGTTTTTTATTTTTTTTAACAGTGACCCTGGTACCATAAGCAAAAAGCAATTTTCCAAATAAGGTTTTTCATAGACCAAATTTTATCATTTTAAATTTTATTTTTTTTTTTCAACTTAAGTTTTCCCCTCCCCGAAACTATTTTAAATGACAAATTTACCTTTACCCCAGCGGGCACAAAAAGACCCCAAAAAAGAGCGGTTTTTTACATGATTTCATGTTTTTTAAATTTTTTTTTAAAATTTATCTATTTCCCAACTTTGGTTTGGTGAAGTGACATTTTTTCCCGTCACCCTTTTGGGGTCCCCAAATAGATCAAAATTTGGGGGAGCTTTTTTTAAGCTTTTCCCCATATTTCCCAAGGTTTTTGGGTTTAATAATTTTTCCCCCTTTTATTAGATCTAGTTTTTTCACCCCCGAAAAAAATTATTTCTTTGTTTAAAATTTTAAACCTAATATTTCCCATTTGGGTTTCCCAAAAACAATTCAATCAGGGGTTTCCCCAAAGCCAAGGTTTTTTATTAAAAAATTTTCCCTTTTAAAAATTAGTTTTTTTATAAAAAAAAAATTTTTTTTTTTTGTAACATTACAATTTACCCCTAGGGGGGGTGCAAAAAAACAAACACAAACGGGATTCCCCCCCACAACTTCCCCTATATCAAACCCGTTTAAAAAAATTAAACTCATTTCCCAAACCCATAAAACGTCCCGGGGAAATTGACCGAACCGGGAAAAAACCGACCGGGACCGACCCAAACTTTTATTTTTACATTTCCCCCCAAACTTCATTTTTTGGGGGAGGTTTTTTTAAAAATATATATCCTCTTATTTTTTTGAAGGGTATACGATATATTCTCAAAACAAATATTTGAAGGGGGGGATTTGTATCCCAAAAATTTATAAAAAAAATCCTGATTTCCCCTTGTTTTTTTTTTGACATACAAAAAGGGTTTTTTTTAAAAGTTTGCCACCCCCCTTAAAAGGCCCAATCTTTAAAAAAATCCATATAAAAAGGAAAACCCCAAAAATTCCCAAAGGGGTTTTGTGGAAAAACATGTCAGGTTTCTTTATAAACTCTTTTCCTTTAGTCCCTTTTATTTTTTGTCTGTTATTTTACTGGGGTTTAATTTAAATTCCCAAAGATAGCAACCCAATTTTTGGGCCAACTGTATTCTTAAACTTAAGTGATTTTGGAAAATTTAAACATAAAAAATTTTCAGAAAACCCAAAGTGTTTTAAAAGTTTTTGTTTCAAAATTCTTAAAATGTTTTCATGTTTTTTCGAGTTTTTTAAATTTTTTTTTTAATTATTAAATTTTTTTGAGAAATTGATGAATAAAAATCATGAACCAAAAACCGGGTAGGGAAAAAAAAACTTTAAAGCCCTAAAAAAGAAACGGAAAAATCTGGACATTTCCCGGAAACCGTTTTGCCTTCAAACATGATTAATTTTTCAAATCAAGAGGGGTTTTCCAGGAGAAAACGTGTTTTTAGGCCTTTTAAAATTTTTTTTCCCCAACCCCCCAATTTTCGGGCCCGAAAAGGGAAAAACCTTTGAAAGACTTTGTTTAAATAAAACCCTTTTTTTTCCCAAAAATTTTTCTCTTCCCCTTTTTTACAATGTCTGACTTTTAAAAGAGAGTTTGTGCAATTAAAAACAACCGGTTAAAAAAAAATCAGGAAAATTTTCCCAATTCAAGTTTTTTTTCAGGGCGATTTGATATTCATTTAAAGCCAAAAAAAGGGGAAACATTTTTGTTTGTTAACACCGCATCGGGGAAATGAATATTTTTAACCCCATAATTTTACTAACCCCTGCACAAAATTTTTGACCCTTAAAATTTGCTGGACGGTTCTTTTTTGAAAAACAAAAGATGGATACTTAAAACTTCAATGACAAAAATTTTATATTAAAACCCAAAGGCGAAATTTTTCCAAAAACGGAAAAAGTTTCAAAATTTTCTCTGTTTTTAAATTAGATATAAAACCCGCTTTCCCTTAGGTAACAATTTTTTTAATTTGGAGGGATATCCTGAATAAACAATTTAAATCCCTGATATCTTTTTTAAAAATCATTATTTTTTGAATTTAATTTTTTGTTTTTAATTTTACCTTTTTTTAAAAAAAATCGATATTGCTTTTTTTTGAGGTTTTTGGAATGTTAAAATTTTTTTTTATTTTTATTTGCCCGTATTTTTCGTAAACGATAACGTGAAAATAATAGTTTAAAATTTTTTTGAGTGAAACCGGCCCCCAAAACACAAATTTTCCCCCCTTTTCCCCCTTTTTTGGGGCTGTTTACACCGGGGAAAAACTTTTGCCGTTGGGGCCCAATTTCACTTTTTAACCCAAAAAGTGCCCGAAAAAAAAAGACTAATATAGGTTTTAAAAGGAAATTTTGTTTTTCTAATTTATTTAGAGTGATTGGGCTTATTGTACTTTTTTCCTTTTTTTTCTTGTTCAGTACTTTTCTACTTCTTGTTCAGAACCCTTTTTAAAAAATAACCCAAATTTTTTTTTTCATTTTTTAGGGTGCTCCTTTTTAAAAAAGGATTTTTTTTAACTTTTTAAAAAGTTTTTTCTTTTTGTTAAAAAATTATATTTATGTTACCTAACTGCTATTTGAGTCGTATTGTACTTTTTTTTCAGGGGTGCATCATTTTTGTTTAGTTTTTTTCATTTTGGGAATTTTTAAAAAACATTTGTAAAATTGTGGGGGGTTTTAATTTTTACATTTTATATTTTCATTTATGTATTTTTAAAATTTGAACATTTTTCCCCTTTGTATTTCCTAAATATTTATTTTTAAATTTCCCAATTTTTTTCCCGGTTTTAAAGAACCTTCCCAAGGGATTTTAAAGAATTGGGAAAGAAAGTATTTACCAGCAATAGTTTTAGAAAATTTTTGGGGACATCGTTTTGGGAAAAGGGAAAATTTTAAAATATATTTTTAAAGGAAAGTAAGATGGGAATTTTTTTGAAAGTTCGTTTAAAAAGCCAAAAACATGTCTGTGTCCTGAGAAGAAGAAAAATTTATTTTACGGGGGGAAAAAATTTAAAATTTTATAAAAAATGAAAGGTTTAAAAAAGCAACATTAAAAAAGAAAAACTTGGGCGTTTAAAAAAAGAAGATTTTTTACGATACATTAGTTAAACGCATTTAAACCGGGGTAGGGGGAAAATTTAAAAACCCTTTAAAAAAAAACTTAAAGATATTTAAAAATTCTTAAAAACCCAATTCTAAAAATCACATTTATATTTTTTTAGACATTTTTTAACATTTTGAAAAAAATTTTTTAAATATGGTTTCGGATTTTTAAAAGTTTTGAAACCACGAAAAAGCACCCCAAAAAAGGAAAAAGGGACAAGGTTTATGAGAACCCCCAAACCAAATTTTCCTGCCTCAGCCCCCATCGTTTTTCCCAATTTTCCTTTAACAGACAAAAAACCGGAAACTGGGAAAACCCTTTCAAATTTTAAATTTCAATTTTTTTGGGTTTTATTTTTCCCCATTTAAAAACAGTGAGGTCATATTTGGCCCAAATTTTTTTCCCCTTTTTCTGATGGAAATTGACCTTTTTTGCCCCCTTTTGCCTTTTTTTCCCCGCCCAAACGGGGGTCTCCAGTTTGAACCATCGACGTTTCCGTTTTATTAAGCTTTTCCCGGAATTTCCTTTTTTCCCTGGAGGTATTCTTACCTTTTTAAAAAAAATTTTTAAAAAAAAACTTGAAAAAAAACAAATTTTTTTAAAAAACAATTTGGGAAAAGGCCTTTGAAAACATTATGATTATTTTCAAATTTTTTAAAACCTTAAAAATTATCTATTTCCCAAAAATTTATATACATGTATTTTTGGTTTCTACTTTAAAATTTTTAAAGGTTTTTAAAATTCCCTTTTTAATAATTTTTTTACAGGGTTTTGGAAAAACTCATTTTACAACATTTCTTTTTTTTTTTTCTCTAATTTCCCAAACGCAAAACGCAAAATGTAAGGCCCCGTTTTTAAAAAAGATTTTGGGTTTTTGGGAAAATATTTACCTTGGGTTTTTTTAAAAAAGGGCCTTTTTTTACCACTTTTCTCTGATTTTTCAGGGGTTTTTATAACCCCAGAATTTCCCTTTTTTAAAAACCCTTTTTTTTTTGGTTTTAGCCTATTTTTTTTTTCTGGTTTATTGGGGACAATTTATTTTTTTATTTTTGGGGGCCAACCCCCCGGGTTTTCATGGAAATTTACTTTAAAGTGCCGTATAAAAAACAAATTTTTTGTTTTATGTTTCTTAATTTCCAAAAATTTTAACCCCTTTCATTTTTTAAATTTTTAAATTTTGCTTAAGGGCCGGGGGCTTTTGGGGGGGTGGGCCCGTAATTTTTTCCCAATTTTTTTCCCAATTTCTGTTTCCCTTAACAGGCTCAAACAAAAATGACCCTGCCCCAAAATTTTCAATTTTTTTTCCCCTTTTTTTTGGGTGTCTTTTTGGGATTTTTATTCCCCTTGATTCCCGAACTGTTTTTTCCGCCCAAAAAATAATATTCTTATTTTTTTTTTTTTTTTGTTTAAAACCCAAAGCTTTTTTTTCAAAAATTTGGGTGAAAAAAAAATGGGGTTTTGCCGATTTCTTTTTTTCCCCCGTTTTGGGATGTAAAGAGCTTATAAAACGGTTTTTTGGTTCAAAGATAGTGATTTCCAAAATGAAACTTCTAGCGGGGCCCGTTTTTTTACAGATTTAAGATTTTTGGGTGATTTTTAAGGGGGAACCCCAAATTGATTTTGTTTTAAAATTCCCAAGGTTTTTGTTTTTTAACAAGTTTTTAAAGGGGAAGAGACTTTTAAAGTCCTTTTTACCCGGTTTTTTTTTAAGCACATTTAAAATCTTCCCAAAAAGAAAACCAAATTTTCAAGAAGTTTTTCAGGAAAAATTTAACACCCAATTAAAAAAAAACGGGGTTTAAAGGGGCTCCGAAATGTGCACCTTTTTAATCTAACATTCCCAAAGTAAAATTTTCCAAATACCCCTTGCTTTATAGGCTTTTGGGGAAATATAATTTTTATAGACTTTAAGTTTGGTTTTAAACTTGGGTTGTACAAAAGCCCCAAACCCAAATTGGGGGTTTTAGGGGGAAAAGTGGCGAGGGGTTTTTTGATTTTTCCTTTGGAAAATTT
>NW_026864610.1:0-26643 GCF_026571515.1 Ruditapes philippinarum
ACAGTTGTATAAAAAATACCTTTATTTATGATTAAATTGGTATAAATTATAGTAGTAACCATTATGATTAATTGGTTTTTTTTTGTTTTTGTTTTTTGGCTCCATGCAGATGTGTACTTGTTAAATCAGAAACATCGCAAACAATACTTCGTGACATTAAAAACTACAGTAATATTGTTACGGTCTAGTGGGTCGGGGGACTCTTAAGTATGCTGGAACTGTATATTGGCACTCAGGCTTTCAAGGTATTAATGCAATCAGATACAGAACTGATGTGCTGTGTAGCTCTCCAACTCATCTGATAGTAATCAGGCAACACCGTTGTAAACAGTTATAAAATTTATTCAACAGTTAATACTTTAAATAACAATTGTCAAACAATCATGAACCATTAATATCAGTAAACAGCTCTCATAATAAGTCAAGACAGCTCACAAATAAATAATTTAGTACTGTTACGCCTTCAAAATAATATTTAGTACTGATGAACCAAAAAAATCTCCGTGTTACGTGTATCAGTTTAACTCCGCGGTGACAATAGTTACCAGATTTACTTCAATAAACAGTGTAGTAAAAATACTTAAATGTTATATTATGTAAAGTTATATAAAATTGTAATATCAGATGTATAAAAATATCTAAGCTCTGTATTTAACTCAACTAGATATAATTCTAGTATTTTAATAAACTTGACTTGTTTATTACTTAAATTTAACATAAAATTTAAGATTTCAGCAGACAAATTAACGTACGTCTACTACCAAGAATTTCTAAATCTAAATTTTTTTTGTGACCAAGAATCTGCTGCTTTTATACTAGGCAGTGGTAGAAATGACCAAAAATAGGTAAAATACCAAGAATTGGTAGAACCGACCCTGAATTGGTAGAATGGTAGCTACCCAAAAATGGCCGATACCAAAAACTGGTAGAAAAACTCTACCAAAATCGGGTAGAAAGCTAAAAATTTAACAAGACAAAATGGCTAAATATTCAAAGAAAAATCAAGACTCATGAAGTTTAACATTGAATATTACAATAAATATGGTACTTCACTCTACCTCACTACGAACATAGCAACGTTTAAGTTTAATACACAGGTTTAAGATGAGTCATCAATATTTGCAGTGAGCTTAATCCCAGAATGCACAGTAAACATGGCGTATCGAGTGCAAAGTTTACAACTTTCTACAACAAAATTAAGTGATTTAAAGTGTTTTAACAACGGAATTAAATATTCAGACTTGTCTTAAATGCTGCAGTAACATCCAGTTTTAGGATGACACAAATGAATTTAACAGACATTACGGAATAAACACGCTATTACATATAAATACAAGGAAAAATAAAGAGGCATGTGGAAAGCCTCCGTAAACAACATAAACAATGGATAAAATCTGGAAAGATGAATGGCAAGCACCATTTGTTTTATATGCAGGCTGGCTGGTCAATAATTATCAGACCGGAATGTATATTTAATGTATGGTACATTGCCAAATACTTCACATGTTCACCGAAATCTTGTCAAACTATGATTAAGTCTACAATGGGCTATTCCAGAAAATATCCGCACCCCCCCTATGGAAGAGGTCTGAGATGAAAATACCCCCCCCCCCAGGACAAACACTCAAAGGTATCCCCTTGGACAACATAATGTAAACAGTTTAACTCAAAATGACCCTCTTGGACGACCTTAATTGTAAGATTTTTGCCCAAAATAACCCAATGGACAACCTATGGAAGAGACTTTTGATCAAAATGCCGTCCTTTGGCAACCTATGGAAGAGACTTTTGCTCAAAATGACCCCCTTGGACAAAAATTTTCAATATCCCCCATTGACAAACTGCTGAAATTGACCCCCTAGGACATCTTCCATAGGTATATTACTATTAAAAATAGACCAGCTGGACAACCTATGGAAGAGACTTTTGCTCAAAATGACCCCCTCGGACAAAAACATTCAATATCCACCCTCCGACAAGCTACAGAAATTGACCCCCTAGGATATCTTCCATAGGTATATTACTAATAAAAATACACCCCCTGGACAACCTATGGAAGAGACTTTTGCTCAAAATGACCCCCTTGGACAAAAACATTCAATATCCACCCTAGGACAATTAGCTACAGAAATTGACCCCCTAGGACATCTTCCATAGGTATATTACTATTAAAAATAGACCCCATGGACAACCTATGGAAGAGACTTTTGCTCAAAATGCCCCCCTCGGACAAAAACATTCCATATCCACCCTCGGACAAGCTACTTAAATTGACCCATTAGGACATCTTCCATAGATATAACACTAATATAGACCCCGCCCCCCTCCTCCTGGACACCCTATAGTAGAGACTTGATCAAATTGACCTCCCTTGGACAAAAAGTTTTAATATCCCCCAAGCCCCTTGGACAAAGTACCAAATTAACCCGCTACAACATCTTTCATATGTCAACGCTTTAGGATCTGATTATCAGCAATAGGTTGTCACCTTCTCATATCCTTTTAAACAAGCAATCAGCGACGAGCTTTCATAATCTTTAAAGCCATGTGGTTTCTTTTTTTATCTGCTGGAAAATCAATTTTGAGTGATTTGGAAAACAAACATGGCGTTGTGCATATAGCCTGCAGACCCTGTAAACTGCCAAAACAATATTGACCATTAAAAATTTAGTCTATTATTTCCAGTTTATTTGTTTCATATTACTTCAAACATTCTTTTTCTAACAAAAATACATGTAAAGGAAGGTTTGATTGCATTGCTAATAATAGCTAATAATAGCTAAATTTTTGGGAAATCCTTATCACAATGATTGCGAAACAAATACAGTGGAAATCAGATCTACATGTAAAAAGAAAGTAGATCTGAGCTTTAGTAAGATTGTTCATAGGTATAACGCTTATAAAGACCCCTTGGACAACCTAGGGGTTAGGGTTAAAGAAATAGCCTCCCTTGGACAAAATAACTTTTGATGCCCCCTAGGACAAACTATGACAAATCTTGTATATTCATAAAACACTTTTTTAACACAATGGACAACTTATGCAAAACATCATGTCTGTTATAATCATTACTTTCACAGACACAGTTTGGGAGTAACTAAGGCTAAAAAAAGACCGATACAATTCAGTCTAGCCAAATTCAGATCATACCTCTTATTACATGACAATAAGGAAGGAAAATTATAGTGATATTATGCCCATTTATTTGAGTAGTCAAGAAAATTTTACATTTTGCCATAATTGTTTTTAATTTTTGTATATTACTTCCCAAATTATCCAGATATAACTAATCCACATGATGGTCCTCATGGGCTCCTTGCTGCTAGTTCTTGTTGCTGGGTCATGTGGGGGTTGCGTTCATTGAACCACCTTTCCTTGTTGATCTTGTCTATCATATTTTATTGAAAATTCTATAGAAATCCTTTGGAATGTATAATTTTGTAATTCTTGATTGATAAAAATATTGGGACAGTCTTTTTTAATTCAAAGGTAGCTTATAATTATATTTTAACAGATTTATCTGAACCATTACAGCTTGACAATTCCAAAAATAGGACTATCCTTAACTCACCCGGATGTCAGCATTGGTGTAACAATTTGGTTACGGTTTTACGTGCAATATCATATCCCATGAACCACTTACGATATTTGCTTGTACTTCACACACTCATTTAAGAGCAATTTATAAGGTAACTATCCAAGGCCCGTAACTCTAGCATTGATTTTAACAGAATTATAGCCCTTTTCGAACTTAAAAAATCCTTGGTATAAGATTTGCTTGCAACTTCAATGTTCAAAACTACTAAAGGTATTCACTTGAAACTTAATTCATCTCTTAAGGTCATTTTCCAAGGCCGGTGACTCTAGCATAGATTTTGACTGAGTTATGGTCCTTTTTGAACTTTTATAAGTGTTGCTTACAACATTATTCTTCAAAACAACTAAAGGTATTCACTTTAAACTTCATACATGTTTGCAGGATCATAAATAAAGGTAACTGCCCAAGGCCTGTAACTCTAGCAAATATTTTGACTAAATTATGGTCCTTTTTGAATGTTTATAAGTGTTGCTTACAACATTATTCTTTAAAACAACTAAAGGTATTCACTTTAAACTTCATACAAGTTTGCGGGATCATAAATAAAGGTCACTATCCTAGGCCCGTAACTCTAACATCGATTGTGACTAAATTATGGTCCTTTTTGAATGTTTATAAGTGTTACTTACGTTACATTATTCTTCAAAACAACTAAAGGTAGGGGACCATCAACCGGACACTTTTTGAACATTTTCCATAGACTTTATAATTTGAAAGCTAGAGATCTGAAATTTTGACACAGTACAGCTAGGTTCTTCTCCTAACTAACAAACAACTTTGTTTATTTTTTATTATATTGACACTTTTATCTGAGGCCCATCAAGGAGGGTATCAAAATTACCAAAATTGACCACACTACAGCACCATGTGTCGGGACAGATATGCAATGGCACTAATTTAATTCAGATAAAAGCTTGGGTGTTTTGATTGTTGTTTTTAACATGATATACAATATTTTACAACAAATGCTGAAGTTTTGAATATTCTATTGTTTACTCTGCAAATGATGATAGCTTGTATATGAGACCAGGTATTCCTTTCTTGACCCCCAAATTTCAACATCAACATTCTTGAAATAGACATTAAAAATTTACCATTTACGGAGGTTGAAATAAATTTATTTACTTGCTACCCCCAAGGTCAAGGTCACACTTAAAGGTAAAATGTTGAAATGTCTTCAGTTCATTATAAAAGTCTACATTTCGTGTCCGCTCCATAACTTTTAAACTACTGAATTTTTTCTAAAAAAAACTTGGCACAAGTTATTATTACTATATTGAGTTAATGTGCAGAGCGCAATAATTTGGTTGCTATCCCCAACTTGAAGGTCACACTTAAAGGTCAAGTGTTAAAGGTGTACAATTCATGTCCGCTCCATAACTTTAAAGCCGTTGGAAGGTTTTTATAAAATAACTTGGCACAAGTGATCACCATTATGAGACGATGTGCAGAGCGCAATAATTGAATTGCTACACCCAAGGTCAAGGTCACACTTACAGGTTAAATGTTAGTCGTCTCCATTTCATGTATGTCCATAACATTTAAACCGCTGCAATGTTTAAAGATAACTTGGTAGAAATGATCACCATTATGACACCATGGCAGAGCACAAAAATCAAGTCACAACCCTAAAGGTTGCAATCACACTCAAAGGTACATGTAAAAAAAGAGTTCAGCATCCAGGTGGCTACCTGTAACCAAGGTCAAAGTTATATGTTCCATATTTTTTTTTTATTTTATGGAAGATTTTAAATAACATGGCACATCACCATCATGAAACTATGTCCTTATGATAATCAAGGTCGTGGCTGGTTAAAGGTCAAGAAGTTCACATCATGTTCACTGGGGAAGAGGATTTAGCTGTCCTTCAGACTGTCTTGTTGTCCTTTGAATTATTTTGGCTTACTTTTTAGCTCACGGTGAGCTTTTGTAATCGCTTTTCGTCCGGCGTCTGTAAACTTTTCCTTTAAATGACATCTCCTCATAAACCACTAAGCCAATTTCATCCAAACTTCACAGGAATGTTCCTTTGGTGGTTACCTTTGAAAATTGTTCAAAGAATTTAATTCCATGCAGAACTCTGGTTGCCATGGCAACCAAAAGAAAAAACTTTAAATATCTTCTAAAATACCGAAAGAGCTAGAGCTTATATTTTTGTCATGAAACATCTTCTAGTGAGTGTCTACCAAGTTTGTTCAAATAATAGCCCTGGGGTCAAAATTGGCCCCGCCCTAGGGGGTCATTGATTTTCCCTATATGTATATAGTAAAAACTTAAAAAATCTGCTTTTAAGGAACCCAAAAACCTAGAGCTAAGATATTTAGCACGAAACATCTTCTTACGGGTGTCTACCAAATTTGTTCAAATAAGAGCCCTGGGGTCAAAATTGGCCACGCCCCAAGGGAAAATGATTCTCCTTAAATGTGTATAGTAAAAACTTAAAAATCTTCTTCGAAAAAACCCGAATAGCTAGAGTTTAGATATTAAGCATGAAACATCTTCTAGTAAGTGTCTACAAAGATTGTTCAAATAAAAGCCCTGGGGTCAAAATTTGCCCTACCCCAGGGGTGTCATTGTTTTTAAATATATGTGTAAAGAAAAGACTTAAAAAATCTTTTTTTTTTAAAAACCCAACAAGCTAGACCTTAGATGTTTAGCATGAAACATCTTCTAATGGGTGTCTACCAAGATTGTTCAAATAAAAGCCCTGGGGTTTAAACTGGCCCCACTCCGCGGGGGGGGGGGGGGCTATATACAAGTGAGCGACTTCAGGGCCATCATGTTGTATTTTCTGATCGCGGATCAGGAAATACAATGCTGACATTCAATCTCAGGCACAGATTTTCCCGACAAACCTAACAACAAGTAGTTCTCAAAACAGCTTAATCTAGCAATGTTAAAGAAAGAAATATTTTTATTTTGTTACAAGTACCCATCAAATTACCATGCATTCAAAGTTTAAAAGTAGCTTTGGATTATAGAATTGTCAATAAATGCACAACAAAAAATAACGCAGATGAATATCATTTTAATCAATGAAAATCGCTCGGCTATTTCCGTAAAGTTACAGATTATTGTGATCGGAATTAAACGCCCCTAAAAGAACATTTGTTAGACTTTCTGAAAAATAAAGTAAGGATGTTGACTATAGGACAGGGACGAGTTTTGGGCAGTCGACGATCAATAATCAATTTCTACCATAAGTTAGGCACCAGATGATTTAATCCACATAAATAAAATATTATTTTTAGCACTGTCGCTACCAAAGACTTCTGCGCATATTACACAAATAATTCTGACTGTCAATAGTGAAATATATACGTGTCGGACTGTTTGGGCTAGAAGATTTTCGCCAAATCATCAACATCAGTTTACCTAGAAATTATTAAGAATTACAAACCATAAATTGAAATTCTAAATTTATAATAATTTGGTTTTATTCAGATTAATTTCAGTTTCCATCACCGTGGCCGAGGGGTGACACACTTGTTTACAATATGAGAGGTCTAGATTTCAAATCTCAGTTGTGACATTTAATTCAATTTTTTTCCAGCGATTTTTTAAGGAATTAGCCAGGATATGCAATGATAAAGTGTGGCTGTTATAAAAAATGAACATAAGCAAGTAGAAACTCTGGTCATGCAAAATTCCATATGTATCAAACTTAAAACTGTTATAGCAAAAAATCTAAACACAGTCACTGCAACTTGGTGCCCTGCAAAATGAATTATAGTATTTCAAAATTAACTTATACAGGAAAATACATACTGATATACAGTATGATTTACAAAATTAATGTAGATTGCAAAGATCAGAAAATACCACACAGCTCACAGCCCTTTGATTAATTTAAAAAAAAATTACTGCTCAACATCTGAAGAATATGCCAATGCAATATGTGAAAATAATAGATTATTATTATTATATTATATTTAAATATATATATTGTAGTTGTTAGTCTTTCGGTATAATGAAATAAATAACACATGGCTGTCGATGTGATAGAGGATATTGCCAACCCTTGAACTGGCATATTACCCCTGGCTGCGCCTCAAGGAAATATACCAGTCCTTGGGTTGACAATATCCTCTATCATCCTGACAGCCAAGTGTTATTTATTCTATAATATGAACTGATGTTTAATTGATGTAAATATACTTGCTTTTATTATTATTATTTTTTTTTTTGGGGGGGGGGGGGGGAGGACATAAGTGTTCAGACTTCTCAATTAAGAAAAAAAATTAGGGATTATTTTCACATGACAGGTATGAAAAGGTTTACATAAGATTGTTTCAATATTGAATATTGTATATTAACTTGATATTGAGTCAAAAGTTTCATGAAAACTTTAATCATATGCCTTTTACATTTTTTACTATTATATCTACTGAAGTACAAAACCATTCTATGATAATATAGAGAAGTTATTGCTATTTGAACCTAATTCTTAGTACTGATATATAACAAATTTTGATGATGTTATCACAAATATTTTATAAATTCCCAGAATTTTTATGACACTTTATATATGATAAAATTTTGCAGAATTTTAAAAGTTTAAACTTAAAAGATATACTATGCTCAAATTTGATATTAGAAAATATTGATAATTGCTACACAGTCTCTATGTAAATATAAAATAAACATGTTTGACTTCACACAAAGAAGATATGTAAAATATGGTACATACAATATATTAATATATAGTGTCATTAATAAAAAACAACAGTCTTTTTAAGAAAAGTTTTAAGAAAAGACCAACATTATGTGTTCTGTAATGGGGAATGCAGCTTCCCACACAAACTGTATTCATTCTTTTATTCATACTAGACATATTCAGTAACAATGTCATATAATTTAATAATTTTTTGTGATTAAAATACTTAACTCAAGAATTGGCATAGTATATATTTAAAATATCTGATGATTTTTTTTGTTCCTTTTAAAATTCCCTAATTTAATACACCGATTAAGTGCAACAGTTAATTTTTACTTTCTGTAATATCATTCACAAGCACTTGTTAAAATTCATTATTACTGTATTACTTTAAATTCTCTGCAAATGTACAAAGAATATCTAAACAAAATTGATCTAGATGAAAAAGTTCAAGTCATTGCATATATGTATACATGAGGTTTAATATCAAAAACCTTAATACTGTGCATTTATAAACACAAAATATTATATTATGCAAGAATAGAAATAATTGCCCTAATTTTGGCCAAAGTTCCAATATTTTGAGCTTTTAGATGCAAAAGTCCTTTGAAGACATACTGACTATTTCAATAAGGTATAAATTATCAATAATTAAGCAAATACATGTATGTAACTCTTACAAAACATAATTAAATTTTCTTGTAACAAAAAAATTCCAAATTTCATATTTGAATTGACCTTGATGTTAAATGTCAATCAAAAGTGACATTTGAATCAATTGTCATATTGGAAGTGCTATTTTTTCCAAGTGTGAATCCCATCCATAAATAATGTGCAAAATTATGATGATTTAAACAAGTTATTTGAAATTTTCATTTACATTTATATTCAATTAAACCTTGGATAAATGTTTAGCTTCAGGATCATTTTAATTAAAAAATTCAATGAACCATTCATAAAAGTTAAATAATTATGCTACATGTAATTTCCTCTTGATATCATATGTTTTTTTTGTGTTAATTATCATGTGCCATTTTTAGATTTCAAATTTGTTACAACTATAAAGTGAGATAATTACAGCCTAAAAATCAAGCAAGGAGAGTATTAGTTGTAATTCCACATTTCACTGGCATGCCAATGAGCAATTATACTTTAGGACAGTATCTAAATGATGTGTTGGCAGATTAAATTGTTCCCAGCAGTGTTTTCATATAAAACAATCTGCAGCTGATGTGTGGTCAGGTATAAAACAATTCTGACAAGATGGGTTAAATTTATAGAAGCCTTTAAGTACCTAATCAGCTGATCATTGACCAGTCATGTAGCACTACATGTTAGTTTATAACAGGCAGTTATACTCCACTGATTTAAATCAACCACAGTATAATGATATTAAAGGTTATAAGATGAGGCAATTCAAATTAACACATGAGGTTGAGACAATATAAAATGCACAATAATAACTTTTCTGTTCATTCCTTTCTCTCCATGACTGTAACTATATCCAGAGACTATGTCTCTGCTATATCACACATTTCTAAAAATCAAAAATGTCAGATGACTTTTCAGCCTTTATTACTCCATCAAGACAGAAAGATGTAACAAAGATACATTTAAGGTTATTTAGCTCTGTTGCTAGTAGTAATACTAATGGTAAGAGTTCATCTAGATCTATCTGTCTTCATTAAAAATATGGTTTTACATTGCAAAAGTCAGCAGTCACTGATTTTTCTCTAATTATCTTCTGTGTCTGTTGGTCATAATGTATGTTTTAAGTCATACATAAAACAAGGTTTTAGATATATAAGCAACACTTTTTCAAAAGGTATTTAAAACCTTAAATTATATTAATAAACTGTACTATATGGACATAGATATAATAAATTACAAAAAATTACCATCTTGTTTGAAAAATATCGACAATTGAAATACATGAATAACTTTTCTTACTTTTGTATCTGTTTTTTTTTTTTAACAACAAGAAAGAATATGTTATTATTCGAAGAAAAGTGTTGGTAGTTTCATATTTTACTTGGTTAAAAAGTATTAATAAAGAATCATAGGTTTTTGATAACTACAAATAAATAAAAATGAAAAATGTCCTTGAAAAGATTTTTTTTGGTTTATTGAGACAGGTACTTGTTATTTTATATCAAATAAGAAGAGGTTGGAGCAAGAAAACCTGTAAGATTTTCAATTTGTCTTATAAAATAGGGGCATCAAAATATTATTTAAATAATGATTACCTTGATACAAATCTAAACTTTTGTTAAAAATATAAAGTATGTTTACTATGCCGATTTCAAATTTATAATAATCATTTTAAGTTGTTACCCTATCCAATTTCACACAATTCGCAGGATGCATTAAACTTAAATTTGTTCTTTATTTAGAAACAAATCAAAATCTGGCCCTACAAAAAAAGACAAAAATTAAAAAAAATAAATTGCCTCTTCTGTGGTTTGAACCCACACCCTATCAGAACTCTATGTCCATACTCTACAGATAGGATTCTGCAGTTTTGTTAAGAAAGGACCAACTTTACTTGACCCCGTAATAAGGTATAATGCGTTCGAATACATACAGTATCACAGTAGTTTATTCATTCCTCTATTTGAAAAGAGACATAATAATTTCATAGATTTTAATGAATTAATTTTGTTAAAATATTTTACTCAAGGATGAGCATAGTATCTTTAAGCTATTTCAGTTTATTAAGTGGTTGTTACACAAAATATAGAATATTAATTATGGAATTCTTATAATATTAAAGCATGATATGTACATTATACATATTTACTTTGTTATTGTGAATCCTTTGATTATATAATCAATGATTGATCGAAAAGGGCTGTTTCGATTATTTACGATGATTGATTATGATTTTTGTCCGATAAAGATAATATAATAAACAAGATCAACAAGGAAAGGTGGCGTTCATGATCCAGCAACAAGAGCCAATATAATTTTGGACCCCTAAAATTTAGGCCTGGACCCCTAGTTTTCTAGGCTATGCATCCACTGGACACCTAAAATATCAAAGAGATGTAAAATCCTGGTTACCTTTGACTTTCCACAACTGTTTCCATAAAGTACAAAAGCACCGAAACCGTTTTGTGATGGCATCGAATGGAGAGCTCTTGGAAAATGTCACTTCATTCTCACCCCACTTACCATACCCTTTGGCAGTGACACAATATTCCTCATTATGTATCTCTGCCATTGGGCACAACTCATTGGTAAAAAATGCCCCCCATGAAAACCTCTTCCATACCACTTAGACAGCCGATATTTTCTATACCCCTTGGACAAATATTACTTTATGACCGCTTGGACAACACATCAATAAAAAGTGACCCCCTTGGACAAATTGTCTGAAATACCCCCCTTGGACATCTCTTCCATACCCCTTGGACAGATATTTTCCATACCCCTTGGACAATCATTTATACACGTGCCTTCAACAACTTATTAGTAAAAATGACCCCCTTGGACAAATTGTCTAAAATACCCCCTTGGACATCTCTTCCATACCCCTTGGACAGATTATATTTCCCATAACCCTTGGACAAGCATTTATACATGCGCCTTCGACAACTTATCAGTAAAAAAATGACCCCCTTGGACAAATTGTCTAATTTAATACCCCCTTTGGACAAATAATATTTTCCATACAACCTGTCTTTTTTCAAAACAATACCCCCTTGGACAGTGTTATCTGAAATATGACCCCCTTGGACCTATTTTTTAAATACCCCCCCTTGGACAAAAAAAATACCTCTTCCATAGGGGGGGTGCGGGTAATTTCTGGAATAGCCCAATGTTGAATGATCTGAAAATAACCAGAAAACCAGCAAAATATGCTGGTGGTACACAACAAATGTGCAGGTAATTTATCTTTAACATGTTAAAAGTTATAACACAATTGAATTGTTTATGTTTGCGGTAACCGCACATATGTTAAAATAGATAATTAACTTTCCATAAAACTGGAAAAACATTTAAGTGTCACATAATACCGGGGTATTACAATATCAAGGTCATAGTAATTATAAGCACAGCTAAGATTATAATATTTGAAAAGAAAAAGAGAAGCAAACATTTATTATTCTTTTCATATACAGAGAGAAAACGCGAACTGTTGAAATCAGGTGTCATCAATCAAAATTATGGTATCAACCGACATGAAAACAATAGCTCAGCACGCAAGCTTTGCATTGATTAGAGTTGTTCATATTTATCACAATAGATCTACCTAAAAGTCAAAACATATCTATAATATGCATTTATTATATCTTTTTCTCCCTCTGGAAATATGCCATTAGTTCAAAAACCCTAAGTGCTAAAATGTATCTACAGAATGTTTCCAATGAAATAACCTTACGTAATTAAAAATGGTCAAGCACTTTAATTACCACATCATAGCCCTGATGAATCAAGTACAATACGCCAGGAATATCAAATACCCACTATAATATAACCATCTTATGGTGGACAAAACTTGACCCATCAAATGAAACTCGTATTACAAGAAATAAGGCATTATTTACTCGATAACATTATTAATATCGATTTTCATTATAAAATAAAGGCTTATCGATGCCATTTCCAGAATTGTGATAGCGATCATACATGTATATAATCATAGAAAACAAGAAAACGTATCGCTTATAAAATCACAGAATTACCAGAATTACATGAGAAAAAAAATAAAATAATTTTTTGAAATATCATATGCCTCAATTTTGTAACCTGATTTGTGATGCAAGTGCTGGTGCCAACGTCGTAGGATATTAATAACATGTGTGGAACATCTGAGATTTAGTTTCAGGCGCCGGGATCGTTTTTTCTAAATATATGTATCTTTACATTATTATTCTGAATGTGTATTTATTTCTATCAAAGAACAGAAATTACCTGATTAATCAGAACAGAACAGAACAGAAAATTTATTCAGTCTTATGCATATACAGCACATCGACATCAACCAATACATAAATATATTTGATGGTGTGTCATTGTTTCTTTTATAGCTCATATTTAAGTAGACGTAAAAAACTCAAACAGAGTATTGCAATAATAAAGCAGGTCTATTAATTTTTACTTTGTAAATTACATGATTGTAATTATAATATTACCTGTCAAGTCAGAACAAGTCAGTTTCAGTTATTACCTTTTATTAAATTTTATGAGGATGATATTGACATGCTTATGTGATTTCAAGTAATTTTCTGTTCTGTATATTTTGTATTAAATAAGACTGGGTTTGCATTTTCATCAAACATGATAAAAGAAGCAACATCTACCGCACCCCTAGCATTGCGTAGCCAATGGAAAGAAGTATCTGACTGGCATATGTTTTTTCCCGATTATTTTAATATTTCTAGACTGGGACCGGGACCGGATGTAGTGTCCAAGAAGATGAAATGCCTTTAACAAACACATACATGTATCTATATGTATTTGTGGCGTGACCGTTAGGTGGTATTTTACTGTCTGTAACTTTAACTAGATGATATACGATCAATCAAAGTTTCATCGATAGAAGGTTAAATACTTAAATTTCGGAAAACATTATTTATCATATACGCATGTACGTAAATCTTTTCATTTTATTCAAAGAACCACATTTCAGATACATTAACTGTTTTTTAATCACATATATATATTTATTTGAAGTTTCAAACTTACATCCGTTTTAATGGTGGGAACTGTTAAAGCATTCTATGCTTTATTGTACATCAAATAATTTCATTTTAGTCCAGGGCACCTGACAGCAATTAGTGTGTTTAATTTATGATTATATTGTTCTTTCTTATAATAGCATAACTTGAGCTAATGCTAATGAAATGTTCAAAAAGTTTTTCCGCACTTTTTCAGATGTGTGGGATTAACAAGTTTTGTGCAGAGTTAACATAGTAAACAAATGCGATGACATGAAAGGGTTAGATATTTCATAATACAAATATAATTAATATAAACTTATAATAAAATATGCTACATTAATTTCATTCAACAATAATCTCATATAAGCTAATAACACAAATACAAATGGCGAGTTCAGTTTTGATATTGGCTTTGATTTTGATTATGAGGCTAGATTGGGTGTGATATGACCTTTCGGACTATGAAAATAAAAACGAGGCTAAATCGGTATGAATGGATCCAATACTGTTTTCTATTGGACATAACGTGGTGCCAATGTTGAAAGTGCATTGGTTATAAATAATAAAGTGTGAATTAAAATAATATATGTTTAACAGCAGAAAATAACATGGTCAAGTAAGAATTGTCCTGGTTCAGACGGGATGTTACACCATTTACCAATCTAATCAAACAAAGTCAGTTATACTTGAATTGGGTATGGGTGAGTAAATACTGCTCCTAGTCTAACGAAGTGATGTTTAAGATGTCTGTATATAATTTTTTGTTATACGCGCAATACACGTTTCATCAGTTCAACAGTCAATTTAAACAATCCTTTGCACTTGAAAATACTAATACAAATATAAGGTATCTTAGTTGTCAAATTCATCGAAAAAAACAAAATACATAAAAATATTCTGTACACAAGAAGGCTTTAGAATTAAGTATTTATACGTTTCACAAAACATTTGGCAATTACACTTGATTTGTAGTCAGCGCGGAAGGAAAACAGTTTTTATTAAAATGACACAAATTATTAATGTCATGCATGTTTCCATGTTATAAACAGATATAAATAAATACTTTTTTTTTAATGCGTTTATTTAAGGTCGCCGCCGGAAAGCCCATATGGGCGACCGTACACTCAAGTCGGGTCATCCTAGAGCGTCCCTCCGAAATTTTTCGTCGATTTCTTTCCCAGCTTTATTGGTGGAGGAAGACCCCAGGTGCCCCTCCGGGCATTATTTCAGGTACGAGCGGGCACTTGGGTAAAACCACCGACCTTCCGAAAGCCAGCTGGATGGCTTCCTCACATGAAAGATTTCGACCCGAGTGAGGATCGAACCAACAGTGGTGAGGGACCTGTGATCTCAAGTCAGCGACCTTAACCACTCGGCCACGGAGGCCCCTGTAAATATATACTTACTGACTTAGGTCAGTATATATACCTACTATACTTAGGTCACACAAGCAAAGTGGCCTTACTAGGACACCCCTCTGGTCTGACCTATTCACTCCGAGCGACGTGCACGCCGCGAAGGGCTGTCGGAGTACTTTCGAATGCTATAACAATAGCAGTAGCATGGGTTCCAGTCTGTCGATTTTTATGTGCTTCTGTTCGGCAAATCGACATTATCAGAACATGATCGAGTATGAAAAAGCGCGTTTGTCATGATCAATGCCTGAATCTTAGGCTACTTAAGCTTATCAGTATGCTATAGTTAATCGTTCATTAAATTAAACTGATTTTCATCAGACCGGTAACTAATTGCTAATGCACAGATAACAGATCAATCGGTCATGCATAAAAAAATTATCGTAAGGATCCAAAGTTTTGCGTACAGTTAGTTTATCGGACCAGTTATCATACTTAAAGTAAACAAAAAACAGAAATATTGTGGATACATGAAAATAATTCGTTATTTTTTGCATTTAGTTTTTTTTCTATTAATAGTTAACAGGTTGGTGCTATATAGCTTATCACATTTCTGTTTAAATCCATCTGTAATTGTATTCGTTTAACATGTAGTCAGGTTCCCGGTGGCATTTGAAGTAACTTTCTCCTTAGTATGAATTATATTCTTTTATTTTGACCATCTTATATAATACTATTGCCTGCTCCGCATGAACTTCATTCCTTAATTATTGGAACAAAAAGTATAGCGCACAACAAGCATTTGTAACAAACAAACTCTTTCTTACCCACGTTCCTCCGCCATTATTCCGTATCGTACAATTTCAAGTCGGTAAAAAAGTATAGTATCTCAATACGTTCACCCCCCTCCCTCCAAACCGATTCTAAGGCCGAATAGGCAAAAAAATGCAATTATTTCAAAAAACTATTTTATTGATTTTATCTTTAATCAGATGATATTCGACCAATTAAAGTTTGATAAATGTTTTTTAAGCGAACTTTTACTATTTATCGGGTACACATGTATTTATGTCATTGCTGAGTATTTCTCGCGGACAGTACTTTCGTGTTTGTCCGACTGTTCGGGCACAGAAGGTTGTTTAACGGTGTCCTGGAGTTCAGAAGAAAACTACTGCCTTCTGTCGGACATTGATCAAACAAATGACCATCCATATGAACAAGTGCCGACTGAGTTGGTTGTAATGACTAACTGGAAGACAATGACAAAGATACGTTTTCCGGGTAGGTAACTTTAACTATCATAAATTGATAACCTAATAAGCTCTGATATATTTTAACTTTGTTCTGCTTATTATTTATTTATTACCTTACTTATTTACTACACTTCACTCCACTCCACTTCACTTTACTTTACTTTACTTACTTTACTTTACTTGGCTTTACTTTAATTTACTTTACTTACTTTACTTTACTTTACTTACTTTATTTTACTTACTTTACTTTACTTACTTTACTTAATATACTTTAAAAAAACCTGCCATTGTTATTAATTTTGAATTATTTTATCAAAAGTGTCATTTTGATATGTTTTACTGTAATTTGTTCTTTATTATAAGTTCCCAAGTGATTGGAGAAAATGGTTGATATTCGCTCACCTTCACGGAGGCACAGAAGGCGTGTAAGGAGAAGAGAGGAGGTCACATAGCTTCTCCTGAAGATATGCTTGAGGCCAGAAGCCTGGGTTACGAAATGTGCGTATGGGGATGGCTCTCAGATGGACATATAGGTCTAGTGATGCAGAGTTCAGACAGTAAGTGTTTAAGCTGGTTTACTGACAGCCTTTTTATCTGCACATATTGCGCTACGGCGGACGTTTATTGCAAATTTCCTTAAAATAGCTTTTCTACTGAGAAAATGTATTTGTGCAAATTATTATATTCTGTACTATTTGAATTCATGTGTAACGTGACGTCAGTTTAATTAAATAATTGCAAAGCTTTTAAACTATTTTCTTATATATTTTTAAAGCCTGGAAAACAACAGAGCCAACTGTTTCAGAAGCCTGTGTTCAATCGCTGTATCAATATTTTCGAGCTTGTGCGTGTCGCCCAATTTTATGTCAACATTGATGAAGTGTTGTCATATTGAATATTTTTATGCTCTGGAAAATCAAAAAGTTCCTCCCCAGTGCTTGCAGGAGTTGTTAAGTTGGTGAATTTATGCTGGGACCGTAGAAGTAGTTTACTGTTCAAATCCAAACAATAGATTCTAGACAATAAAAATCTACCGCATATCTAAAGTAACCAAACTAATTTAGATAGGCAAATTAGAGATAACGTGGGGTTTCCCGACCATTTTAGCTTATTAACGGCTGAAAAGTTCGTTTTCTTCCATAATTCCTTTGTTTTGACATTAATATGAACCGATTTATCTGAAGATAACATATATGTAGTGCATATTTCTTAAAAGTTTGTTGCAAACCATTTTTATGTTATTAATTTTGTCTACTTCAGAGCGATGTCATTGTTAAAAGTACTTAATGTTCTCTAGAAATGCTAAGAACAATGTATAAATCATAAAAAACTCGGACATAAATTTGTTTGCCGAGGAATTATGTTAGAATTAGGTAATTAAGTTTGGCAAGGAAGAAAATCAAAAAATGAACAGGTCAATATGTACGAAAGAAATTTTACACCAACACATGAAATAACATAAAAGGCAAGATTAATCTTCCAAGTGTAATTTAGAGCCGAAATCTCTCTTTATAAAGATGCAAATAACTCATTTGTCGAGTGTTTCTTCGGTATATAAAAGTATTTTCCGAAAAAATCCGTAACATATTTCAGGAACTCTGAGACAGTTATCAGAAGAACTCCATCCTCCGTGTAACAGTTCCTACCCCATTGTATTGTCACATGCTTTGTTATTTGATTGAGGTTCTAAGGAAATAGAAGGACTTTTCTTAAACAGATAAAATGTTTGGCTATAATTAATAAGCAAACTCCTTGAATTTTGTTCTGGTATAATTGGCTATCAGTCCTTACGCAGAAACTGAGATTTTGAATAATCTTTTCAGATAGGAAGCTTTTCAATTTGATAATATTCAAAAATATATTCCAACACATGAATAAAGTATTCGCCAGTTCACCCTTTTTTACAATAACGTTTGGAAATAAAGACGTCTTTTTCTTTAATTTTGTAATTCTCGTTGGAAGATACAATTTCTCCTATCGGTGAAATCAAGAAATTGTACAGAGCTAAAGTGGATGAAATGCAAATATATGTGAGCCGCTTCTTTTCTTCTAGTTTTCTATAAAGTTCTGGATAAGGGGAGATAAACTCTACATTTAACAGAATCTCATACTTTTGAACAGAAATCATCATGTTGAAATGTCTATTTGTCACAATAAATACTTTGTATCACAAGTACTATAAACGAACATCTTAAATACTTAAAGATGAAAAAGTGGATTAATATCTGGCAATATATATATATATATATATATATATATATATATATATATATATATATATATATATATATAATATATATATATATATATATATATATATATATATATATATATATATATATGGGATAGAGCTGTAACCAGAGGGAGGAACAACTCGAATCATATATATATTAAATCATTGTTTTTCTGTCATTTTAAACTGTTTAACAGATCGTTCTTTAATAATAACTGACTCCTAAACTTAACTCCTAAAATATATCTACAAATTCGAAGATGTAGATGTCTACATTTTTATACGAAATTTCTTTATTAGATATAAGCCCAATACCTCACATCCATATTTTAATATGAGCACAGTTATATAAATAATTAAATAAATAAACAGCTTTAAAACAAAACGATATAAAAATATTCAGCCGTGCCATAATTCAATACAATCATATTTGTATGGCAGACTGGAAGATAAAGAATGCTACATATTGATTTAAACAAATATTTATTTCGTCTTCCATGTTTTCAATACCAAAAAACATTTCGTCTTCCATGTTTTCAATACAAAAATGTAGTACATATATATTTTAAGGATTGTGGATAAGACTTTTAGCACTTGTAACAAAATGTGGTGTTAATCAATTTTAACCCGTTTATCATGATAATTTCATTAATTTGCAAAAATATTTCACACAATAACAACATGACACCATCGTTAGTAATAGTCAAAAATTTATTTAAACTGAGTTCACAATATCATACTTTAGGTTCGGCCAATATTTGCGATATGCAAATAATATGCAAATTATTTTCGACTTTTTTAGAAAACAAAACAAAAAAAATACATCGCCTTGGGTGAACAGAACGATATGCAATTAACCAGTTTAGGAATAAAAAATGTACATTGTATTTTGTAAAACAAAATATTTTTTCAATGGTACTGGATAGAACACATGTTCATCAAACACTGAAAATGGAAAGACGTGTCATTAGAATATAATCAATCTTATTATAAAATGTACTACATTTATTTCCGATTATAGATCAAGAATGATCTCATATAACCTGATTATATGTAAAGTATGAAAACAAAATATTCGTTAAGTCTTTGCAATGGTATAAACTAATGGCGAGTTCAGTTAAGTTTTTAGAATATTTACAAACATAATGAATACATATTTTTTCTGATGATATTATTCAAAAATTTATCAGCAGATGTCATCAGTTTAACCGGTCAATTCAAATACCATTTGCAATTAAAAATATGACATAAAAATGAAAATTACCAATACAAGGTAATTAAACAGTAAATTTCGTCTAAAAACAAACTATAAAAATACAAAACTATTCTGTACAGAAATATTCTTAACAACGCTTTATTTAAAAGTATTAAATATTAAATGTGGATAGATTTAAGGTAGCTCGCTACTTTCCGACCGAAATATGACAACATCTCAGATCTTGATGATTTTTGGTATGCAAACATATAAATATGTAAGCTTTACTTCTGCAGTATTATTTTATAAATAAACAGCGTTACTATGACGTCAAAGCGCCCTCTATCGGTGGCGGTGAAATTGCGTCTTTTTTTATCAATAAACCGGTCTGTTCTTATCAATTTTCATCCGATTTCCTTCATTTTAATTTTATAATGTTTAGTAAATGTATGTCTTTGTAATGATGTCTTTCTTTAACATTAACTTAATAGTCTGCGATTTTACGTCATTTTTCTCTACGTTCTGACGACCATATTTGATGCAAATATCGCGCGATATCGCATTAAAGATTGTGTAATAATACAAAATCAACACGGTGAATTTTGGTATAATTTTCCGAGCGTGTAGTGAGATAGTGAAGGAAAATATTTATGCAATAAAAATATAGGGTCAACGCGTAAGATATTTTGCTATTACTGTTTTAAAATAAAATAAAGGGTGAGTGAAACGTTATGATTTTGGTGACGTTAATAGATGTTGTCGTTCAAAGAATAATACCAAATAACAATTTTCTTACGTTAAACATAACGATAGTGAGTATAAACAACACAGGGACTTGATGAAATGTATTTTTGTAAATTGTTGATTATTTTCTCATTGAAAGCATGCGCTAGATGAGCACATTTACAATGTATAATCCAAAAATCCCTTTTTAAATGCTTTTCTAATTTGCAGGACTCAGTCTCATAATCTTTTAATTCTAATTTTATAATGTGATGTTGTTAAAGTGTTATATTATTATATGAATTAACTAGTTTCAGCCCAAAAAATAAGATTCACATATTGCTGTATGAATGAAGTAAGAATATTAGGTCGCTTAGCTTATACCCGTAGAATATTTATTTTACGTTACATTCAGCCTTTAAACACTTTATAAAATCACATAAAGGCAGACGAGCCTCGGTGTCAAAACACATCGTAAACATACAATTAAAATAGATATGCATACAAATGTGCCGAAATAAGTGATAATTAAAAACTAGAAATAATATTCAAATATGTTAAAGGGACTCCACTGAGGTTTTTGACATGATGGAACTGAAAATATTTTTTCCAGATAAATGTACCATTTGATGTAGGTTTAGACCATTGATCTTTGTGCAAAATTTCAGAGCATTCGCGCACTTCATTTTTTTCCAGAATAATTATTAGATATGAAAAGCGTTTAAACGCTTTTCACCCGAATCGGGCTAACAAAAGCATAAAAATACGATTTTCAATTTATTTCAAAGTATATTTCTTAACTATCTTCGCATATATTTCTGTTTAAAGTGCCCAGCTCATTTATGTAAGAAATTCAAATGTTATGTGTTTGGCTTTTCAACCTCAGTGGAGTCCCTTTAAGAATATTTAAAAACAAACTGTACAAGAAACAGAAACCTTTATTTTATTTTTATTTTTGCTTACCATTTTTAAGTCTGTGCAATACATAGATTATATAATTATAATCTAATTAAAATGTCATGATAATTAGAAAATGAGCACTTATGTGACAAACTATAAACTATTTTGGAAGCAAATTCATACTGAATAAAAAATATATAAGCATATTCCAACTGCAGACTCGAATGTGAAACACCCAATATAACCATTACTCAACTCGGACTCATTACCGTTTTTTCATTTCTGTACAGTATAACATAGCGGCCCTCAAAGTATTATTTATTTCTAAAGAGTTCCACTACATTTTACCTCTGTAGAGCAACCACTCTAGGCAACAAAGGGCATTTCTCTGTAGAGGTTATACTGTATATGTTATTTAAATACAAAATATAATTATGAACTAACTTGTTCAACTGTTGTTACCACTGAATACGAATAATGTATTATGTTGACGTTATCTAGTTCATATTTTAATACAATATAGTTTGCTTTAAAACAAAATAAAAAGCAAGAAAAAGAAAAACAACCTCAAAACACACCAACAACGCGTGTTTATTATATTAGCAATAAAATGGACTTCTCCCTTATTAACGGAGATCATAATCAGGTTTTTAACATTGAATATTCTTCTGTTGCCATGTTGTAATTGGTAAAGTGGTCTTACGCTGAATTTGGAAGGCATAGATTCGAGACACGATTGCGTATTGTACTAATAGATTATCCTTTAGAATTGTTAACTGTGTATGAAATGGTTCAAGGATCACCTCGGACTCCTGTTATTCATTTGTAGAGAAGTTGATAATGTGAGAAACACTGGTTTCGTTAAATTCCCTCCGCTATAATTGAAATACTGTTGAAAGCGGCGTTAAAGTTACATTTAATAAATTTCATAAAAAACTAAATAGCGACATTTCATTAATAAATTGGGTTTTATATCGACTCCAGGTCTTATTTTAGTGTCCAAACAACCAAAATGAGTTTTATTTGCATAAAAATAGGTAACCTCATTGTGGCGAAATGGGAAGTACAATTTCTGTTTGCATGAGAAACTCCGCCTTCGGATCATCCGTACATCAGTATTAAATCAACAAACATGACTATAAGTGGCAGTCCTAATTTAACGGTATATTTCCGCATCGTAACGGATGTTTTCATACACATTTAATCTTTTTACGAGATGATTACTTTTACTGAACCCCATGTTTAGTGCACAGTGAAGCTTAAACGGTTAAAGTGTGTTTGCACAAGAAAATATCACATTTGCTGTGTTCCGGATAGCAACTATAAAACTGTGACGTAGCGCATACACGAGCTCATTATAGTCTTCATTTGCATGTTAAAATTCGTATACGAACTTTAGTGTTACCGTGGGGTTTCCCGTTTAAAATCCTAATGTATGAACAATATTTGATGAGATTTATAACAAAACTATTAAACAGGTTAATGAAACTGTAGAATGTTTGATTTTTAGGCCGACGGCAAAATATTTTAACATATTTATTTAATGTAACTTTAAACCCAATATTAAAACAAATAAGAAGATATAAAACATAAAATGCATAGTTCATTATTTTCATAGGCTCTACATAGCACTGCATTATGTGCAGACAAAAAACGAGCTTCTCCCACAACCAAAATCACACAAATTGAGAATCCTACATAATCGCCTTCAAAACAAGGGAATCTGTATTTAATATGCAAAATTCTCCGCTTCTAAACGTACAAAATAAATCAACGGATCTTTCGCCTTTAATCGAGAAATGATCGCGGCTTCAGGTCGACTCAAAGATGCGCTAGTAAACGCATACCGCGGGTCAGCTAGTTTAAAATAAATAAGAATATCTATAATTATGTGAAATACGTGAGAAATTAAAGCCATAGCATGAGAGCGTGATTCCTGCTTTAAATCTGAGTATCACACTTAGTGCAGGATATTTAGCTGCAAGAGAAAATAAAATAACTGATGGCTGTTAATGAATAAATTTTTATACGTGTAGAAAATTTTTGAATTAAATGTCTGCTAGATTTTATAATATAAATAAGACTGCTAGTGAATCATGACTTACGTACAAATCGTTGCTACTTCCAGTTGATCATATATTTTTGAAACGTAAATTTGATTAATTTCCTACCACAGACATAAATGTTATTTATGTCTCTGTTCCTACTTACTGATATATACAATTCAAAATTGTTACATATGATAACATGGAAGTTTATGTTGTACCGAGATACACATAACATGATGACATTGCGACTGCACCAGCCTTTTCATTCTTTTTTCTGACATTCTTTGAAAAATTTATGTTTTTATAATTTCCACTTAGGTGGCCTTTTTATTATATCTTTCAATATTCTGAATTGTCTTTCAGTCCTCGAGGTATTTATATCCATTCGTTGCAGTTTTTCAGCGATTGATACCAACTTTTGCAGACAGTTATACCCTGATTTGTTGTACATGTATATAATTACAGATATTCATCGAAAAGCAGGCATCTAACAGGACTTTTAAAAGAACATTTTTACGGAACATGTCTACATAATATTGTTGATGATGGTTTTCACACATTTTTATTCCTGTCAGTATGTTATTTATCGAAAAAGTCGTGAAAATTTCCTTGAGAAAAATATTTGACGTCACCAAAATCATTACGTTTTACTCACCCTTTATTTTATATTCAAATAGTAACAGCAAAATATCTTACGCATTGACCCTATATTTTAATTGCATAAATATTTTCTTTTATGACTTCACTACATGTTAAAAAATTATAGCAAAAATTCTCTTTAAGGTAGCTCGCTACTTTCCGACCGAAATTTGACAATATTTCAAATCTTGATGATTTCTGGTATACAGACATGTAGATATGTAAGCTTTACTTCTGCAGCATTATTTTATAAATAAACAGCGTTACTATGACGTCAAAGCGCCCTCTATCGGTGGCGGCGAAATTGCGTCTTTTTTATCAATAAACTGGTCTGTTATTATCAATTTTCATCCGATTTCCTTCATTTTAATTTTATAATGTTCAGTAAATGTATGTCTTTGTAATGATGTCTTTTTTGAACATTTGCTTAATACTCTGCGATTCTACGTTATTTTCCCTCACGTTCTGACGACCATATTTGATGCAAATATCGCGCGATATCGCAATAAAGATTGTGAAATAATACAAAATCGAAGCGAAATAGGTCTAATTCAATTCCGACTTGGTGCCGGCCCTGTATTTGGGCTACGGCCATGAGACTTGCAGGCCGTCTAGTCAGTCCTCCAAAGAGTCCAACAGTGCAAATTGCAAGCGAATCGGACCTACGGTTGGCTCACAGTGCCAATTGTCGCACCCGGTTTCGTTTAGAAACTTCCAGCGCAAACGTATATAAAAAAACAAAAACGAAGCGAAATAGGTCTAATTCAATTCCGACTTGGTGCCGGCCTGGTATTTGGGCTACGGCCATGAGACTTGCAGGCCGTCTAGTGCTTCCTCCACAGAGTCCAACAGTGCAAATTGCAAGCGAATCGGACCTACGGTTGGCTCACAGTGCCAATTGTCGCACCCGGTTTCGTTTAGAAACTTCCAGCGCAAACGTATATAAAAAAACAAAAACGAAGCGAAATAGGTCTAATTCAATTCCGACTTGGTGCCGGCCCTGTATTTGGGCTACGGCCATGAGACTTGCAGGCCGTCTAGTCAGTCCTCCAAAGAGTCCAACAGTGCAAATTGCAAGCGAATCGGACCTACGGTTGGCTCACAGTGCCAATTGTCGCACCCGGTTTCGTTTAGAAACTTCCAGCGCAAACGTATATAAAAAAACAAAAACGAAGCGAAATAGGCCTAATTGCATTCCGACTTGGTGCCGGCCCTGTATTTGGGCTACGGCCATGAGACTTGCAGGCCGTCTAGTGCTTCCTCCAAAGAGTCCAACAGTGCAAATTGCAAGCGAATCGGACCTACGGTTGGCTCACAGTGCCAATTGTCGCACCCGTTTTCGTTTAGAAACTTCCAGCGCAAACGTATATAAAAAAACAAAAACGAAGCGAAATAGGCCTAATTGCATTCCGACTTGGTGCCGGCCCTGTATTTGGGCTACGGCCATGAGACTTGCAGGCCGTCTAGTGCTTCCTCCACAGAGTCCAACAGTGCAAATTGCAAGCGAATCGGACCTACGGTTGGCTCACAGTGCCAATTGTCGCACCCGGTTTCGTTTAGAAACTTCCAGCGCAAACGTATATAAAAAAACAAAAACGAAGCGAAATAGGTCTAATTCAATTCCGACTTGGTGCCGGCCTGGTATTTGGGCTACGGCCATGAGACTTGCAGGCCGTCTAGTGCTTCCTCCACAGAGTCCAACAGTGCAAATTGCAAGCGAATCGGACCTACGGTTGGCTCACAGTGCCAATTGTCGCACCCGTTTTCGTTTAGAAACTTCCAGCGCAAACGTATATAAAAAAACAAAAACGAAGCGAAATAGGCCTAATTGCATTCCGACTTGGTGCCGGCCCTGTATTTGGGCTACGGCCATGAGACTTGCAGGCCGTCTAGTGCTTCCTCCAAAGAGTCCAACAGTGCAAATTGCAAGCGAATCGGACCTACGGTTGGCTCACAGTGCCAATTGTCGCACCCGGTTTCGTTTAGAAACTTCCAGCGCAAACGTATATAAAAAAACAAAAACGAAGCGAAATAGGCCTAATTGCATTCCGACTTGGTGCCGGCCTGGTATTTGGGCTACGGCCATGAGACTTGCAGGCCGTCTAGTGCTTCCTCCACAGAGTCCAACAGTGCAAATTGCAAGCGAATCGGACCTACGGTTGGCTCACAGTGCCAATTGTCGCACCCGGTTTCGTTTAGAAACTTCCAGCGCAAACGTATATAAAAAAACAAAAACGAAGCGAAATAGGTCTAATTCAATTCCGACTTGGTGCCGGCCTGGTATTTGGGCTACGGCCATGAGACTTGCAGGCTGTGTAGTCAGTCCTCCAAAGAGTCCAACAGTGCAAATTGCAAGCGAATCGGACCTACGGTTGG